>NW_028241489.1:600000-829000 GCF_964263255.1 Lissotriton vulgaris | reverse complement strand
AACACTGATGATCCACCTACAAATGTGAACTGACGTTCAAAAATAAAACATTTGAAAACGGACCATTTTCCACATTTCTGAAGCATGACGTAATGGGGGGGTGTTATCTCTTTTGTCAAAAATCAGATGTTTTTGATTGAACATTAAATGCCTCCAAATAGTATTTAATTCACTTCCCGAGCCCCTGGAAGCATGAAAATCACTTTAAACATGCTAATTTTAGCTCTAACACTGATGATCCACCTACAAATGTGAACTGACGTTCAAAAATAAAACATTTGTAAACGGACCATTTTCCACATTTCTGAAGCATGACGTAATGGGGGGGTGTTATCTCTTTTGCCGAAAATCAGCCGTTTTTGCTCGAATGGAAAGGGGCGACCGAATCGGTCCCCCCGAACTTATGGCCGAGTGCCTCGATCCCCCCGGGAAGCCATTTTGGGCGGGAGGCGCGTCTCAGCTGGTATGCCCGAAGCGGCGTAGCTGGGGCGCGCTCGTTCCCGCCCTAGAGTGGGCTGGCCTAGACACCGACGCAGCCAGCCACGCCCTCAGGGGCAGGCAGGGGCGGGTATACGCCCGCCCTGAAGACGGATAAAAAGGGACGCAAGACCAGAAGACATCCTCTTGTTCTTGTGCTCTGAAGCTGCACCTCCTCGCTGCACGTGAGCTCGGGACAGAACGAAGAGCCAATTTTGAGCGTTTTAATCTCTCTCTTTGTCTTTTAGATACTTCGTCGAAAGGATGCCCAAGAAAGGAGCAAAGAGAATGTCGACTGACCAGTTGGTTCGGGCACTCATGAAGGACATGTCCGAAATTAAGAAGCGGTTGGCGGAGCGAGACGGCGAGGAGGGATCGGGGCGTCCACCGGCCGGAGGGAAGCCAAAGAGGCCAAGAAGGGGGCCGGTCGGGGGAGACGTCCCGGTTCCCTGTTCTCCGCTCGAGGCGCCAGCCCCGGTACCGGCCCCGGTACCGGATGAGGGGAATCCGATTCCCGTGATAGTCACCCCGACGTCTGCCGGAGATATGCCTCCCGAGTTGGCGGCACAGTTAGCAGCATGGTTGGGGGACAGTAATGGGGGCGCCATGGCTACCGAAGCGCAAGCTCTCATAAAGCAGTTGCGCGAGAAACGTGATACAGCCAAGGTGCCCGCGCCGGATGCGGCGATAGACAAGCCACGAGGGACGGAAGCAGCGTCCGGTGCAGGTAAGCGGCCATTGCCGATTGCAAGGGATGAGTCAACACCCTCTCGTAGAGAATGATTGGGGCAACATGTTCCTTTGCCAATAAAGGAAAAGATTTGGGCGGGGGAATACGTTAACATTTTCTCCCTGCTCGTTGATCACTATGAGGTCGAAACTGTTAAAGGTCAAAAGGATCTGATGCATCCGAGTGTTTGGCGCGCAAAAATGGCCGCCTTTAAAGTGAATGAAAATATTGGTAACTGGGGTAATGCTTGGGGAATTTTCACGGCAATTATGGGGGAACGTAGGCCTGATTTGCTCCCTGAATTTCCAGTATATCAGTCACGAATTATGGGGTACTCGACATCACACCAAGGTAACCAATGGTTCTGTTATGACAACCTTTTCAGGAAAGCGATGGAGCATAACAAAAGTTTAACCTGGGACTGTTACGATTCTTTAACATGGAATAAGATGAAAGAGTCGGGAATGTTGAAAGTGCCATTGGTGGGGAGTGCTGTTAGTGAGTCCTCCCGCCAAAATGGGGGGACGGCCTTTCGGTCGGGTACGGGTACAGACGATTACCCGAGACCCGCCGGCAATACAGGGAAGGGGGGGTTCTGTTTCAACTTCAACAGAAGCAAATGTACTAGGCCCCCGGGATCTTGTAAGTTCAAACACGAATGTAGTGGTTGTGGGGCACCTCATCCTGAGTCCTCGTGCAGAGCCAAATCGGGTGAAAATGGGGGTAGAGGAGGCGCTAAACAGGTCTAATTTAGTCCGAGGGGCGCCTTTACCAACCCCGATTGATACCCTGGCGATGATTCCCTGGCTCAGCGAATACCCAGATCGTACTTCTGCTGGGGTGCTACGGAACGGTTTTTCATATGGTTCCCGCATCCCGGTGGGTAGCTTTCAGGGGGTCGGGACGTGCAAAAATCAACTTTCCGTCTTGCAGCATGCTACTGTAGTACAGGATAAGATCCGGAAAGATGCAATTAATCCAGAAATGTGTTCGGTGCGGTACGCATCCTTCGATGAGGCCGTAGCCATTTTGAATCGCCTGGGGCCCGGGACGCTGATGGCGAAATCAGATATCGAGTCAGCGTTCCGTTTGCTCCCGGTATACCCGGATGACCAACGTTTGTTGGGATTCATGTCTCAAGGTTTGTATTACATGGACAGGTGTATGCCAATGGGGTTCTCAATATCTTGTGCTTATTTCGAGAAATTCAGTAGTTTTCTGCAATGTGTTTACACGAAGAAAACAGGTTTTCGGAAGATGATGCATTACCTCGATGACTTTCTGTTCCTTGGGGCCGCTGGGGATGATGAATGTGCCCGGGCCTTGACTGAATTTTGTGTGTTAATGAATCAATTTGGCGTGCCGTTGGCACCAGGTAAAACTGTGGGTCCCACGACTTGCCTCGAGTTCCTCGGGATCGAGTTGGACTCTAGTGAGGGTTGTTTTCGTTTACTTGGTCTGACAATGTGACCATTGTGGAATGCATTAATAGTCAGGCAGCGCGTTGTAAAATGATTTTGAGGCTGCTAAAAGAAACTGTCTTACTGTGTATGCAACCGAACGGGGTATTCAGAGCAAAACATGTCCCGGGGGTGATGAATCAGGCTGCTGATGCACTGTCTCGTTTTCAAATGCAGGCTTTCTCGGGTTTCCTTCCCTCAGCGGACCCCGAGCCAGCACCCTTTCCCGAAGCTCTCTGGTCTCTCGGTGCCCCGAACTTCGTTACCTCGTGGGAGAGAGTCTAGCACCAAGGACAAGGAAGGCATACGAAGGGGCGTTTCGGGCTTATTTGGCCTTTTTGGGGACTGAGAGAGGGGGACTTTGGGGGCATGAGGATTGGGTAGTACATTTTCTGATGTCCTTGCGTAAGGCTGGGAAGTCGGTGGCTACAGCCCAGAGGCATCGTGCTGCCATCTCCTTTGTTGCCAGGGCTCATAATATCCAGGACCCGACAGCGTCTTTTGCTGTACAGAAAGCGCTGCGGGGGTGGCAACGCCTTGAGGGTCGCAGAGTAGATGAGAGGCGCCCGATAGGTCTGGATAGGTTGTCCCAGTTGCTGGCCACACTCCCCGGCATATGCTCGTCTCAGTTCGAGGCCTGTTTGTTCCGAGCCGCTTTTACGCTTGCATTTCACGGGGCTATGAGGATAAGCGAGCTGGTGGCAAGGAGCAAGCGGGATGTGGCGGGGGGTTTGTGCCGGGAACACGTTCAGATCAGGGGTGAGACTATGACGGTATCCTTTGTCAAGTCAAAAACCGATCAGAGTGGGGTGGGAGACTGCATAGTCATTCGCAGGATTCCAGGGTCCTCCATGTGTCCGGTGAGGTGTTTAGAGGATTACCTAGCACAAAGGGTGGCATCATGGGGGGGGACAATGTTGAGACACGCGGACGCCACCCCACTGACAAAGTTTCAGTTTCAGCGGGTGCTCGCGATGTCAATTACCGCAGCAGGCTTGGACCCGGGTGAGTTTGGGACCCATTCCTTTCGGATAGGGGCTGCCACTGAAGCTGCAGCCAGGGGTCTTAATGTGGAACAAGTAAAACGAGTGGGGCGTTGGTCCTCCAATTGTTATAAGAGGTATGTGCGGTTGCACATGTTGTGAAGCTGTAACAATGTACTCACGCTTCTTGTCTTTTGTTCGGTTTTCAGTTACGCAAGCCTTCGAGGCGGGGCGGACTATGCAGTCGACCCAACACCAGGCCAGCGGTCAGACATCACCGGCTGTGAGAAAGGAGGTGTGGGTCGTGGGCCACTCATACGTGAGGCGTGCCGCAGACGTATTCAAAGCAGGTGACATGATTCACGTAGCTGGGGAATACGGGTACAGGATGTCCTTCTACGGAAGGGGCGGTCTCTGTATTGACCAGTTTCAAGCTTACTTTGAGGGTTTGTTAGGGCGGATGAGGTCACCGCCGTCTATAGTCATAGTACATTTAGGGGGCAATGATTTGGTCACCACCGGTAGACGACTTCTCCTGGAGGCAATGCTTTCCACCGTAAGTTGGTTGGCGAGGAGAGTTCCGGGGTGTACAATTGCGTGGTCTCATATGATCCCACGAAAAGTGTGGCGGGGGGCTATTTCGATCCCTGCTTTGAACCATTCTGTTAGGAAACTTAATAACAAAATGAGTAGGTTGTTCCGTTCCAGGACATTGCATTCTATCTCGCACGGTTGTATTACTGATGACAGTATGTATATGGGGGATGGTGTGCATTTGTCTCGGGTGGGAAATGAGTTACTCATAGGAGACTTCTTAGCATGGTTAAAAACGTTGGAGCATGACCTTTAGCTAGGAGTTTTGGTGGGGGGCCCGGATAGCCGGTCAACTATCCGGGCCTGTGGCGGTAAGGTCATGATCGGTGAGCACTAATTAGTAGATCCCTATGAGTGGGCGTCACCCAACACGGATGGGAGCGCTCGGGAGAGGTGGCCATTGGCCCCTCAATGGGGAGGCGGTCCCTTCTAAGGATGGGTCGCCGGAAGTAAAGGAAAGGCGGTCAAGGCCCCTTCCTTTGTAGGAGGGGTTACAGCCCCCTCCTGGGGAATTTCCCGGGGCCAGTGACATCTGCGACGGCAGATGCGGTAAGTTGTGTGGGGTTGGGATAAGGGCCACGATACCTTATAGATACCTCACACGAGTATTCGAACGACCTTTAACTGGCGTCGAGTTTTAGGTGCCCCTGTCAAGTCAAGGGAAATTGGTAGTAGTTGCACTTGAGGTACGCCTCCGTGCTGTCGCCCATCCCAAGTGGGAGGGGTAAGTCCGGTTAGGGATCTTGACACCGGTTATGACCTTGCTGTTGGCCCTTAAACGTTAGGTTGTACAATTTCAATATGTCAAGAAATGTTTTGTAGGTTGCTAGTTCGGCTAGGAGAACCTCTGTATTAGAGAATCTGTTAAGGTTAGCCAAACATCGCAATATGGTAATGAAATTGTACATAACATGAAACGTTTAATGTTTTAATTTTGTTTTAATAAATACGGCCGGGATGGTCACTCCATCCCACTTCCAAAAACTTCAAGAACTGTTTCCGGTTTCACTCCTTTTGGGGATTGTGTTGAGAGGGGGTGGCGGGTATCTCGGCTATATGGAAAGGGGCGACCGAATCGGTCCCCCCGAACTTATGGCCGAGTGCCTCGATCCCCCCGGGAAGCCATTTTGGGCGGGAGGCGCGTCTCAGCTGGTATGCCCGAAGCGGCGTAGCTGGGGCGCGCTCGTTCCCGCCCTAGAGTGGGCTGGCCTAGACACCGACGCAGCCAGCCACGCCCTCAGGGGCAGGCAGGGGCGGGTATACGCCCGCCCTGAAGACGGATAAAAAGGGACGCAAGACCAGAAGACATCCTCTTGTTCTTGTGCTCTGAAGCTGCACCTCCTCGCTGCACGTGAGCTCGGGACAGAACGAAGAGCCAATTTTGACCCACCCACCAGCCCCTGAAGACAGCCAGTTGTGTATAATAAAGTTGATTAATTTTGTTTCGTTTTCGTTTCCAGGTTGTAGTGCCATGTTGATTTTGAATTAATAAAGACTGTTCGTTTTGAGTATGTTTGCCATTAAAGATATGCAGTTAGTGTCGAATTTTGATGTATGCTCTTTCGGTCATAGTGGCCAATGTATTCTTAGGTTAATTTGCACTGTCGTATTTATTTTGGTAGGCGGTAAGGTCATGATCGGTGAGCACTAATTAGTAGATCCCTATGAGTGGGCGTCACCCAACACGGATGGGAGCGCTCGGGAGAGGTGGCCATTGGCCCCTCAATGGGGAGGCGGTCCCTTCTAAGGATGGGTCGCCGGAAGTAAAGGAAAGGCGGTCAAGGCCCCTTCCTTTGTAGGAGGGGTTACAGCCCCCTCCTGGGGAATTTCCCGGGGCCAGTGACATCTGCGACGGCAGATGCGGTAAGTTGTGTGGGGTTGGGATAAGGGCCACGATACCTTATAGATACCTCACACGAGTATTCGAACGACCTTTAACTGGCGTCGAGTTTTAGGTGCCCCCGTCAAGTCAAGGGAAATTGGTAGTAGTTGCACTTGAGGTACGCCTCCGTGCTGTCGCCCATCCCAAGTGGGAGGGGTAAGTCCGGTTAGGGATCTTGACACCGGTTATGACCTTGCCGTTGGCCCTTAAACGTTAGGTTGTACAATTTCAATATGTCAAGAAATGTTTTGTAGGTTGCTAGTTCGGCTAGGAGAACCTCTGTATTAGAGAATCTGTTAAGGTTAGCCAAACATCGCAATATGGTAATGAAATTGTACATAACATGAAACGTTTAATGTTTTAATTTTGTTTTAATAAATACGGCCGGGATGGTCACTCCATCCCACTTCCAAAAACTTCAAGAACTGTTTCCGGTTTCACTCCTTTTGGGGATTGTGTTGAGAGGGGGTGGCGGGTATCTCGGCTATACATTAAAATGCCTCCAAATGGTATTTATTTAACTTCCCGGGTTGAAGAAACCCTTTTTGAGAACTCAGAGTGAGTAAATTGGCCATTTTCATGCACTTTTAACCATTCCATAAATCTTGAATTTAGGGCCCCTGGAAGCATGAAAATCACTTTAAACATGCTAATTTTAGCTATAACACTGATGATCCACCTACAAATGTGAACTGACGTTAAAAAATAAAACATTTGAAAACGGACCATTTTCCACATTTCTGAAGCATGACGTAATGGGGGGTGTTATCTCTTTTGTCAAAAATCAGCTGTTTTTGATTGAACATTAAATGCCTCAAAATAGTATTTAATTCACTTCCCGAGCCCCTGGAAGCATGAAAATCACTTTAAACATGCTAATTTTAGCTCTAACACTGATGATCCACCTACAAATGTGAACTGATGTTCAAAAATAAAACATTTGAAAACGGACCATTTTCCACATTTCTGAAGCATGACGTAATGGGGGGGTGTTATCTCTTTTGTCGAAAATCAGCTGTTTTTGCTCGAACATTAAATGCCTTCAAATGGTATTTAATTAACTTCCCGGGGTGAAGAAACACTTTTTGAGAACTCAGAGTGAGTAAATTGGCCATTTTCATGCACTTTTAACCATTCCATAAATCTTGTGTTTAGGGCCCCTGAAAGCATGAAAATCACTTTAAACATGCTAATTTTAGCTCTAACACTGATGATCCACCTACAAATGTAAACTGACGTTCAAAAATAAAACATTTGAAAACGGACCATTTTCCACATTTCTGAAGCATGACGTAATGGGGGGGTGTTATCTCTTTTGTCAAAAATCAGCTGTATTTGCTTGAACATTAAATGCCTCCAAATAGTATTTAATTCACTTCCCGAGCCCCTGGAAGCATGAAAATCACTTTAAACATGCTAATTTTAGCTCTAACACTGATGATCCACCTACAAATGTGAACTGACGTTCAAAAATAAAACATTTGAAAACGGACCATTTTCCACATTTCTGAAGCATGACGTAATGGGGGGGTGTTATCTCTTTTGTCGAAAATCAGCCGTTTTTGCTCGAACATTAAATGCCTCCAAATGGTATTTAATTAACTTCCCGGGGTGAAGAAACACTTTTTGAGAACTCAGAGTGAGTAAATTGGCCATTTTCATGCACTTTTAACCATTCCATAAATCTTGTGTTTAGGGCCCCTGAAAGCATGAAAATCACTTTAAACATGCTAATTTTAGCTCTAACACTGATGATCCACCTACAAATGTAAACTGACGTTCAAAAATAAAACATTTGAAAACGGACCATTTTCCACATTTCTGAAGCATGACGTAATGGGGGGGTGTTATCTCTTTTGTCAAAAATCAGCTGTATTTGCTTGAACATTAAATGCCTCCAAATAGTATTTAATTCACTTCCCGAGCCCCTGGAAGCATGAAAATCACTTTAAACATGCTAATTTTAGCTCTAACACTGATGATCCACCTACAAATGTGAACTGACGTTCAAAAATAAAACATTTGAAAACGGACCATTTTCCACATTTCTGAAGCATGACGTAATGGGGGGGTGTTATCTCTTTTGTCGAAAATCAGCCGTTTTTGCTCGAACATTAAATGCCTCCAAATGGTATTTAATTAACTTCCTGGGGTGAAGAAACCCTTTTTGAGAACTCAGAGTGAGTAAATTGGCCATTTTCATGCACTTTTAACCATTCCATAAATCTTGTGTTTAGGGCCCCTGGAAGCATGAAAATCACTTTAAACATGCTAATTTTAGCTCTAACACTGATGATCCACCTACAAATGTGAACTGACGTTAAAAAATAAAACATTTGAAAACGGACCATTTTCCACATTTCTGAAGCATGACGTAATGGGGGGGTGTTATCTCTTTTGTCAAAAATCAGCTGTTTTTGATTGAACATTAAATGCCTCCAAATAGTATTTAATTCACTTCCCGAGCCCCTGGAAGCATGAAAATCACTTTAAACATGCTAATTTTAGCTCTAACACTGATGATCCACCTACAAATGTGAACTGATGTTCAAAAATAAAACATTTGAAAACGGACCATTTTCCACATTTCTGAAGCATGACGTAATGGGGGGGTGTTATCTCTTTTGTCGAAAATCAGCTGTTTTTGCTCGAACATTAAATGCCTTCAAATGGTATTTAATTAACTTCCCGGGGTGAAGAAACACTTTTTGAGAACTCAGAGTGAGTAAATTGGCCATTTTCATGCACTTTTAACCATTCCATAAATCTTGTGTTTAGGGCCCCTGGAAGCATGAAAATCACTTTAAACATGCTAATTTTAGCTCTAACACTGATGATCCACCTACAAATGTGAACTGACGTTCAAAAATAAAACATTTGAAAACGGACCATTTTCCACATTTCTGAAGCATGACGTAATGGGGGGGTGTTATCTCTTTTGTCAAAAATCAGCTGTTTTTGCTTGAACATTAAATGCCTCCAAATAGTATTTAATTCACTTCCCGAGCCCCTGGAAGCATGAAAATCACTTTAAACATGCTAATTTTAGCTCTAACACTGATGATCCACCTACAAATGTGAACTGACGTTCAAAAATAAAACATTTGAAAACGGACCATTTTCCACATTTCTGAAGCATGACGTAATGGGGGGGTGTTATCTCTTTTGTCGAAAATCAGCCGTTTTTGCTCGAACATTAAATGCCTCCAAATGGTATTTAATTAACTTCCCGGGGTGAAGAAACCCTTTTTGAGAACTCAGAGTGAGTAAATTGGCCATTTTCATGCACTTTTAACCATTCCATAAATCTTGTGTTTAGGGCCCCTGGAAGCATGAAAATCACTTTAAACATGCTAATTTTAGCTCCAACACTGATGATCCACCTACAAATGTGAACTGACATTCAAAAATAAAACATTTTAAAACGGACCATTTTCCACATTTCTGAAGCATGACGTAATGGGGGGGTGTTATCTCTTTTGTCAAAAATCAGCTGTTTTTGATTGACCATTAAATGCCTCCAAATAGTATTTAATTCACTTCCCGAGCCCCTGGAAGCATGAACATCACTATAAACATGCTAATTTTAGCTCTAACACTGATGATCCACCTACAAATGTGAACTGATGTTCAAAAATAAAACATTTGAAAACGGACCATTTTCCACATTTCTGAAGCATGACGTAATGGGGGGGTGTTATCCCTTTTGTCGAAAATCAGCCGTTTTTGCTCGAACATTAAATGCCTCCAAATGGTATTTAATTAACTTCCCGGGGTGAAGAAACCCTTTTTGAGAACTCAGAGTGAGTAAATTGGCCATTTTCATGCACTTTTAACCATTCCATAAATCTTGTGTTTAGGGCCCCTGGAAGCATGAAAATCACTTTAAACATGCTAATTTTAGCTCTAACACTGATGATCCACCTACAAATGTGAACTGACGTTCAAAAATAAAACATTTGAAAACGGACCATTTTCCACATTTCTGAAGCATGACGTAATGGGGGGGTGTTATCTCTTTTGTCGAAAATCAGCCGTTTTTGCTCGAACATTAAATGCCTCCAAATGGTATTTAATTAACTTCCTGGGGTGAAGAAACCCTTTTTGAGAACTCAGAGTGAGTAAATTGGCCATTTTCATGCACTTTTAACCATTCCATAAATCTTGTGTTTAGGGCCCCTGGAAGCATGAAAATCACTTTAAACATGCTAATTTTAGCTCTAACACTGATGATCCACCTACAAATGTGAACTGACGTTAAAAAATAAAACATTTGAAAACGGACCATTTTCCACATTTCTGAAGCATGACGTAATGGGGGGGTGTTATCTCTTTTGTCAAAAATCAGCTGTTTTTGATTGAACATTAAATGCCTCCAAATAGTATTTAATTCACTTCCCGAGCCCCTGGAAGCATGAAAATCACTTTAAATATGCTAATTTTAGCTCTAACACTGATGATCCACCTACAAATGTGAACTGATGTTCAAAAATAAAACATTTGAAAACGGACCATTTTCCACATT
This sequence comes from Lissotriton vulgaris, assembly GCF_964263255.1. NCBI lineage: Eukaryota > Metazoa > Chordata > Amphibia > Caudata > Salamandridae > Lissotriton > Lissotriton vulgaris. The sequence goes on along the minus strand of NW_028241489.1, from coordinate 818,349 downwards.
TCTGAAGCATGACGTAATGGGGGGGTGTTATCTCTTTTGTCGAAAATCAGCTGTTTTTGCTCGAACATTAAATGCCTTCAAATGGTATTTAATTAACTTCCCGGGGTGAAGAAACACTTTTTGAGAACTCAGAGTGAGTAAATTGGCCATTTTCATGCACTTTTAACCATTCCATAAATCTTGTGTTTAGGGCCCCTGGAAGCATGAAAATCACTTTAAACATGCTAATTTTAGCTCTAACACTGATGATCCACCTACAAATGTGAACTGACGTTCAAAAATAAAACATTTGAAAACGGACCATTTTCCACATTTCTGAAGCATGACGTAATGGGGGGGTGTTATCTCTTTTGTCAAAAATCAGATGTTTTTGATTGAACATTAAATGCCTCCAAATAGTATTTAATTCACTTCCCGAGCCCCTGGAAGCATGAAAATCACTTTAAACATGCTAATTTTAGCTCTAACACTGATGATCCACCTACAAATGTGAACTGATGTTCAAAAATAAAACATTTGAAAACGGACCATTTTCCACATTTCTGAAGCATGACGTAATGGGGGGGTGTTATCTCTTTTGTCGAAAATCAGCCGTTTTTGCTCGAACATTAAATGCCTCCAAATGGTATTTAATTAACTTCCCGGGGTGAAGAAACCCTTTTTGAGAACTCAGAGTGAGTAAATTGGCCATTTTCATGCACTTTTAACCATTCCATAAATCTTGTGTTTAGGGCACCTGGAAGCATGAAAATCACTTTAAACATGCTAATTTTAGCTCTAACACTGATGATCCACCTACAAATGTGAACTGACGTTCAAAAATAAAACATTTGAAAAAGGACCATTTTCCACATTTCTGAAGCATGACGTAATGGGGGGGTGTTATCTCTTTTGTCAAAAATCAGCTGTTTTTGATTGAACATTAAATGCCTCCAAATAGTATTTAATTCACTTCCCGAGCCCCTGGAAGCATGAAAATCACTTTAAACATGCTAATTTTAGCTCTAACACTGATGATCCACCTACAAATGTGAACTGACGTTCAAAAATAAAACATTTGAAAACGGACCATTTTCCACATTTCTGAAGCATGACATAATGGGGGGTGTTATCTCTTTTGTCAAAAATCAGCTGTTTTTGATTGAACATTAAATGCCTCAAAATAGTATTTAATTCACTTCCCGAGCCCCTGGAAGCATGAAAATCACTTTAAACATGCTAATTTTAGCTCTAACACTGATGATCCACCTACAAATGTGAACTGATGTTCAAAAATAAAACATTTGAAAACGGACCATTTTCCACATTTCTGAAGCATGACGTAATGGGGGGGTGTTATCCCTTTTGTCGAAAATCAGCCGTTTTTGCTCGAACATTAAATGCCTCCAAATGGTATTTAATTAACTTCCCGGGGTGAAGAAACCCTTTTTGAGAACTCAGAGTGAGTAAATTGGCCATTTTCATGCACTTTTAACCATTCCATAAATCTTGTGTTTAGGGCCCCTGGAAGCATGAAAATCACTTTAAACATGCTAATTTTAGCTCTAACACTGATGATCCACCTACAAATGTGAACTGACGTTCAAAAATAAAACATTTGAAAACGGACCATTTTCCACATTTCTGAAGCATGACGTAATGGGGGGGTGTTATCTCTTTTGTCGAAAATCAGCCGTTTTTGCTCGAACATTAAATGCCTCCAAATGGTATTTAATTAACTTCCTGGGGTGAAGAAACCCTTTTTGAGAACTCAGAGTGAGTAAATTGGCCATTTTCATGCACTTTTAACCATTCCATAAATCTTGTGTTTAGGGCCCCTGGAAGCATGAAAATCACTTTAAACATGCTAATTTTAGCTCCAACACTGATGATCCACCTACAAATGTGAACTGACATTCAAAAATAAAACATTTTAAAACGGACCATTTTCCACATTTCTGAAGCATGACGTAATGGGGGGGTGTTATCTCTTTTGTCAAAAATCAGCTGTTTTTGATTGAACATTAAATGCCTCCAAATAGTATTTAATTCACTTCCCGAGCCCCTGGAAGCATGAACATCACTATAAACATGCTAATTTTAGCTCTAACACTGATGATTCACCTACATATGTGAACTGACGTTCCAAAATAAAACATTTGAAAACGGACCATTTTCCACATTTCTGAAGCATGACGTAATGGGGGGGTGTTATCTCTTTTGTCAAAAATCAGCTGTTTTTGCTCGAACATTAAATGCCTTCAAATGGTATTTAATTAACTTCCCGGGGTGAAGAAACACTTTTTGAGAACTCAGAGTGAGTAAATTGGCCATTTTCATGCACTTTTAACCATTCCATAAATCTTGTGTTTAGGGCCCCTGGAAGCATGAAAATCACTTTAAACATGCTAATTTTAGCTCTAACACTGATGATCCACCTACAAATGTGAACTGACGTTCAAAAATAAAACATTTGAAAACGGACCATTTTCCACATTTCTGAAGCATGACGTAATGGGGGGGTGTTATCTCTTTTGTCAAAAATCAGATGTTTTTGATTGAACATTAAATGCCTCCAAATAGTATTTAATTCACTTCACGAGCCCCTGGAAGCATGAAAATCACTTTAAACATGCTAATTTTAGCTCTAACACTGATGATCCACCTACAAATGTGAACTGACGTTCAAAAATAAAACATTTGAAAACGGACCATTTTCCAAATTTCTGAAGCATGACGTAATGGGGGGGTGTTATCTCTTTTGTCGAAAATCAGCCGTTTTTGCTCGAACATTAAATGCCTCCAAATGGTATTTAATTAACTTCCCGGGGTGAAGAAACCCTTTTTGAGCACTCAGAGTGAGTAAATTGGCCATTTTCATGCACTTTTAACCATTCCATAAATCTTGTGTTTAGGGCCCCTGGAAGCATGAAGATCACTTTAAACATGCTAATTTTAGCTCTAACACTGATGATCCACCTACAAATGTGAACTGACGTTAAAAAATAAAACATTTGAAAACGGACCATTTTCCACATTTCTGAAGCATGACGTAATGGGGGGGTGTTATCTCTTTTGTCAAAAATCAGCTGTTTTTGATTGAACATTAAATGCCTCCAAATAGTATTTAATTCACTTCCCGAGCCCCTGGAAGCATGAAAATCACTTTAAACATGCTAATTTTAGCTCTAACACTGATGATCCACCTACAAATGTGAACTGATGTTCAAAAATAAAACATTTGAAAACGGACCATTTTCCACATTTCTGAAGCATGACGTAATGGGGGGGTGTTATCTCTTTTGTCGAAAATCAGCCGTTTTTGCTCGAACATTAAATGCCTCCAAATGGTATTTAATTAACTTCCCGGGGTGAAGAAACCCTTTTTGAGAACTCAGAGTGAGTAAATTGGCCATTTTCATGCACTTTTAACCATTTCATAAATCTTGTGTTTAGGGCCCCTGGAAGCATGAAAATCACTTTAAACATGCTAATTTTAGCTCTAACACTGATGATCCACCTACAAATGTGAACTGACGTTCAAAAATAAAACATTTGAAAACGGACCATTTTCCACATTTCTGAAGCATGACGTAATGGGGGGGGTGTTATCTCTTTTGTCGAAAATCAGCTGTTTTTGCTTGAACATTAAATGCCTCCAAATAGTATTTAATTCACTTCCCGAGCCCCTGGAAGCATGAAAATCACTTTAAACATGCTAATTTTAGCTCTAACACTGATGATCCACCTACAAATCTGAACTGACGTTCAAAAATAAAACATTTGAAAACGGACCATTTTCCACATTTCTGAAGCATGACGTAATGGGGGGGTGTTATCTCTTTTGTCGAAAATCAGCAGTTTTTGCTCGAACATTAAATGCCTCCAAATGGTATTTAATTAACTTCCCGGGGTGAAGAAACCCTTTTTGAGAACTCAGAGTGAGTAAATTGGCCATTTTCATGCACTTTTAACCATTCCATAAATCTTGTGTTTAGGGCCCCTGGAAGCATGAAAATCACTTTAAACATGCTAATTTTAGCTCCAACACTGATGATCCACCTACAAATGTGAACTGACATTCAAAAATAAAACATTTTAAAACGGACCATTTTCCACATTTCTGAAGCATGACGTAATGGGGGGGTGTTATCTCTTTTGTCGAAAATCAGCCGTTTCTGCTCGAACATTAAATGCCTCCAAATGGTATTTAATTAACTTCCCGGGGTGAAGAAACACTTTTTGAGAACTCAGATGGAGTAAATTGGCCATTTTCATGCACTTTTAACCATTCCATAAATCTTGTGTTTAGGGCCCCTGGAAGCATGAAAATCACTTTAAACATGCTAATTTTAGCTCTAACACTGATGATCCACCTACAAATGTGAACTGACGTTCAAAAATAAAACATTTGAAAACGGACCATTTTCCACATTTCTGAAGCATGACGTAATGGGGGGGTGTTATCTCTTTTGTCAAAAATCAGCTGTTTTTGATTGAACATTAAATGCCTCCAAATAGTATTTAATTCACTTCCCGAGCCCCTGGAAGCATGAAAATCACTTTAAACATGCTAATTTTAGCTCTAACACTGATGATCCACCTACAAATGTGAACTGACGTTCAAAAATAAAACATTTGAAAACGGACCATTTTCCACATTTCTGAAGCATGATGTAATGGGGGGGGTGTTATCTCTTTTGTCGAAAATCAGCCGTTTTTGCTCGAACATTAAATGCCTCCAAATGGTATTTAATTAACTTCCCGGGGTGAAGAAACCCTTTTTGAGAACTCAGAGTGAGTAAATTGGCCATTTTCATGCACTTTTAACCATTCCATAAATCTTGTGTTTAGGGCCCCTGGAAGCATGAAAATCACTTTAAACATGCTAATTTTAGCTCTAACACTGATGATCCACCTACAAATGTGAACTGACGTTCAAAAATAAAACATTTGAAAACGGACCATTTTCCACATTTCTGAAGCATGACGTAATGGGGGGGTGTTATCTCTTTTGTCAAAAATCAGCTGTTTTTGATTGAACATTAAATGCCTCCAAATAGTATTTAATTCACTTCCCGAGCCCCTGGAAGCATGAAAATCACTTTAAACATGCTAATTTTAGCTCTAACACTGATGATCCACCTACAAATGTGAACTGACGTTCAAAAATAAAACATTTGAAAACGGACCATTTTCCACATTTCTGAAGCATGACGTAATGGGGGGGTGTTATCTCTTTTGTCGAAAATCAGCCGTTTTTGCTCGAACATTAAATGCCTCCAAATGGTATTTAATTAACTTCCCGGGGTGAAGAAACCCTTTTTGAGAACTCAGAGTGAGTAAATTGGCCATTTTCATGCACTTTTAACCATTCCATAAATCTTCTGTTTAGGGCCCCTGGAAGCATGAAAATCACTTTAAACATGCTAATTTTAGCTCTAACACTGATGATCCACCTACAAATGTGAACTGACGTTCAAAAATAAAACATTTGAAAACGGACCATTTTCCACATTTCTGAAGCATGACGTAATGGGGGGGTGTTATCTCTTTTGTCGAAAATCAGCCGTTTTTGCTCGAACATTAAATGCCTCCAAATGGTATTTAATTAACTTCCTGGGGTGAAGAAACCCTTTTTGAGAACTCAGAGTGAGTAAATTGGCCATTTTCATGCACTTTTAACCATTCCATAAATCTTGTGTTTAGGGCCCCTGGAAGCATGAAAATCACTTTAAACATGCTAATTTTAGCTCTAACACTGATGATCCACCTACAAATGTGAACTGACGTTAAAAAATAAAACATTTGAAAACGGACCATTTTCCACATTTCTGAAGCATGACGTAATGGGGGGGTGTTATCTCTTTTGTCAAAAATCAGCTGTTTTTGATTGAACATTAAATGCCTCCAAATAGTATTTAATTCACTTCCCGAGCCCCTGGAAGCATGAAAATCACTTTAAATATGCTAATTTTAGCTCTAACACTGATGATCCACCTACAAATGTGAACTGATGTTCAAAAATAAAACATTTGAAAACGGACCATTTTCCACATTTCTGAAGCATGACGTAATGGGGGGGTGTTATCTCTTTTGTCGAAAATCAGCTGTTTTTGCTCGAACATTAAATGCCTTCAAATGGTATTTAATTAACTTCCGGGGGTGAAGAAACACTTTTTGAGAACTCAGAGTGAGTAAATTGGCCATTTTCATGCACTTTTAACCATTCCATAAATCTTGTGTTTAGGGCCCCTGGAAGCATGAAAATCACTTTAAACATGCTAATTTTAGCTCTAACACTGATGATCCACCTACAAATGTGAACTGACGTTCAAAAATAAAACATTTGAAAACGGACCATTTTCCACATTTCTGAAGCATGACGTAATGGGGGGGTGTTATCTCTTTTGTCAAAAATCAGATGTTTTTGATTGAACATTAAATGCCTCCAAATAGTATTTAATTCACTTCCCGAGCCCCTGGAAGCATGAAAATCACTTTAAACATGCTAATTTTAGCTCTAACACTGATGATCCACCTACAAATGTGAACTGATGTTCAAAAATAAAACATTTGAAAACGGACCATTTTCCACATTTCTGAAGCATGACGTAATGGGGGGGTGTTATCTCTTTTGTCGAAAATCAGCCGTTTTTGCTCGAACATTAAATGCCTCCAAATGGTATTTAATTAACTTCCCGGGGTGAAGAAACCCTTTTTGAGAACTCAGAGTGAGTAAATTGGCCATTTTCATGCACTTTTAACCATTCCATAAATCTTGTGTTTAGGGCACCTGGAAGCATGAAAATCACTTTAAACATGCTAATTTTAGCTCTAACACTGATGATCCACCTACAAATGTGAACTGACGTTCAAAAATAAAACATTTGAAAAAGGACCATTTTCCACATTTCTGAAGCATGACGTAATGGGGGGGTGTTATCTCTTTTGTCAAAAATCAGCTGTTTTTGATTGAACATTAAATGCCTCCAAATAGTATTTAATTCACTTCCCGAGCCCCTGGAAGCATGAAAATCACTTTAAACATGCTAATTTTAGCTCTAACACTGATGATCCACCTACAAATGTGAACTGACGTTCAAAAATAAAACATTTGAAAACGGACCATTTTCCACATTTCTGAAGCATGACGTAATGGGGGGTGATTTCTCTTTTGTCAAAAATCAGCTGTTTTTGATTGAACATTAAATGCCTCAAAATAGTATTTAATTCACTTCCCGAGCCCCTGGAAGCATGAAAATCACTTTAAACATGCTAATTTTAGCTCCAACACTGATGATCCACCTACAAATGTGAACTGATGTTCAAAAATAAAACATTTGAAAACGGACCATTTTCCACATTTCTGAAGCATGACGTAATGGGGGGGTGTTATCCCTTTTGTCGAAAATCAGCCGTTTTTGCTCGAACATTAAATGCCTCCAAATGGTATTTAATTAACTTCCCGGGGTGAAGAAACCCTTTTTGAGAACTCAGAGTGAGTAAATTGGCCATTTTCATGCACTTTTAACCATTCCATAAATCTTGTGTTTAGGGCCCCTGGAAGCATGAAAATCACTTTAAACATGCTAATGTTAGCTCTAACACTGATGATCCACCTACAAATGTGAACTGACGTTCAAAAATAAAACATATGAAAACGGACCATTTTCCACATTTCTGAAGCATGACGTAATGGGGGGGTGTTATCTCTTTTGTCGAAAATCAGCCGTTTTTGCTCGAACATTAAATGCCTCCAAATGGTATTTAATTAACTTCCTGGGGTGAAGAAACCCTTTTTGAGAACTCAGAGTGAGTAAATTGGCCATTTTCATGCACTTTTAACCATTCCATAAATCTTGTGTTTAGGGCCCCTGGAAGCATGAAAATCACTTTAAACATGCTAATTTTAGCTCCAACACTGATGATCCACCTACAAATGTGAACTGACATTCAAAAATAAAACATTTTAAAACGGACCATTTTCCACATTTCTGAAGCATGACGTAATGGGGGGGTGTTATCTCTTTTGTCAAAAATCAGCTGTTTTTGATTGAACATTAAATGCCTCCAAATAGTATTTAATTCACTTCCCGAGCCCCTGGAAGCATGAAAATCACTTTAAACATGCTAATTTTAGCTCTAACACTGATGATCCACCTACAAATGTGAACTGACGTTCAAAAATAAAACATTTGAAAACGGACCATTTTCCACATTTCTGAAGCATGACGTAATGGGGGGGTGTTATCTCTTTTGTCGAAAATCAGCCGTTTTTGCTCGAACATTAAATGCCTCCAAATGGTATTTAATTAACTTCCCGGGGTGAAGAAACCCTTTTTGAGAACTCAGAGTGAGTAAATTGGCCATTTTCATGCACTTTTAACCATTCCATAAATCTTCTGTTTAGGGCCCCTGGAAGCATGAAAATCACTTTAAACATGCTAATTTTAGCTCTAACACTGATGATCCACCTACAAATGTGAACTGACGTTCAAAAATAAAACATTTGAAAACGGACCATTTTCCACATTTCTGAAGCATGACGTAATGGGGGGGTGTTATCTCTTTTGTCGAAAATCAGCCGTTTTTGCTCGAACATTAAATGCCTCCAAATGGTATTTAATTAACTTCCTGGGGTGAAGAAACCCTTTTTGAGAACTCAGAGTGAGTAAATTGGCCATTTTCATGCACTTTTAACCATTCCATAAATCTTGTGTTTAGGGCCCCTGGAAGCATGAAAATCACTTTAAACATGCTAATTTTAGCTCTAACACTGATGATCCACCTACAAATGTGAACTGACGTTAAAAAATAAAACATTTGAAAACGGACCATTTTCCACATTTCTGAAGCATGACGTAATGGGGGGGTGTTATCTCTTTTGTCAAAAATCAGCTGTTTTTGATTGAACATTAAATGCCTCCAAATAGTATTTAATTCACTTCCCGAGCCCCTGGAAGCATGAAAATCACTTTAAATATGCTAATTTTAGCTCTAACACTGATGATCCACCTACAAATGTGAACTGATGTTCAAAAATAAAACATTTGAAAACGGACCATTTTCCACATTTCTGAAGCATGACGTAATGGGGGGGTGTTATCTCTTTTGTCGAAAATCAGCTGTTTTTGCTCGAACATTAAATGCCTTCAAATGGTATTTAATTAACTTCCGGGGGTGAAGAAACACTTTTTGAGAACTCAGAGTGAGTAAATTGGCCATTTTCATGCACTTTTAACCATTCCATAAATCTTGTGTTTAGGGCCCCTGGAAGCATGAAAATCACTTTAAACATGCTAATTTTAGCTCTAACACTGATGATCCACCTACAAATGTGAACTGACGTTCAAAAATAAAACATTTGAAAACGGACCATTTTCCACATTTCTGAAGCATGACGTAATGGGGGGGTGTTATCTCTTTTGTCAAAAATCAGATGTTTTTGATTGAACATTAAATGCCTCCAAATAGTATTTAATTCACTTCCCGAGCCCCTGGAAGCATGAAAATCACTTTAAACATGCTAATTTTAGCTCTAACACTGATGATCCACCTACAAATGTGAACTGATGTTCAAAAATAAAACATTTGAAAACCGACCATTTTCCACATTTCTGAAGCATGACGTAATGGGGGGGTGTTATCTCTTTTGTCGAAAATCAGCCGTTTTTGCTCGAACATTAAATGCCTCCAAATGGTATTTAATTAACTTCCCGGGGTGAAGAAACCCTTTTTGAGAACTCAGAGTGAGTAAATTGGCCATTTTCATGCACTTTTAACCATTCCATAAATCTTGTGTTTAGGGCACCTGGAAGCATGAAAATCACTTTAAACATGCTAATTTTAGCTCTAACACTGATGATCCACCTACAAATGTGAACTGACGTTCAAAAATAAAACATTTGAAAAAGGACCATTTTCCACATTTCTGAAGCATGACGTAATGGGGGGGTGTTATCTCTTTTGTCAAAAATCAGCTGTTTTTGATTGAACATTAAATGCCTCCAAATAGTATTTAATTCACTTCCCGAGCCCCTGGAAGCATGAAAATCACTTTAAACATGCTAATTTTAGCTCTAACACTGATGATCCACCTACAAATGTGAACTGACGTTCAAAAATAAAACATTTGAAAACGGACCATTTTCCACATTTCTGAAGCATGACGTAATGGGGGGTGATTTCTCTTTTGTCAAAAATCAGCTGTTTTTGATTGAACATTAAATGCCTCAAAATAGTATTTAATTCACTTCCCGAGCCCCTGGAAGCATGAAAATCACTTTAAACATGCTAATTTTAGCTCTAACACTGATGATCCACCTACAAATGTGAACTGATGTTCAAAAATAAAACATTTGAAAACGGACCATTTTCCACATTTCTGAAGCATGACGTAATGGGGGGGTGTTATCCCTTTTGTCGAAAATCAGCCGTTTTTGCTCGAACATTAAATGCCTCCAAATGGTATTTAATTAACTTCCCGGGGTGAAGAAACCCTTTTTGAGAACTCAGAGTGAGTAAATTGGCCATTTTCATGCACTTTTAACCATTCCATAAATCTTGTGTTTAGGGCCCCTGGAAGCATGAAAATCACTTTAAACATGCTAATTTTAGCTCTAACACTGATGATCCACCTACAAATGTGAACTGACGTTCAAAAATAAAACATTTGAAAACGGACCATTTTCCACATTTCTGAAGCATGACGTAATGGGGGGGTGTTATCTCTTTTGTCGAAAATCAGCCGTTTTTGCTCGAACATTAAATGCCTCCAAATGGTATTTAATTAACTTCCTGGGGTGAAGAAACCCTTTTTGAGAACTCAGAGTGAGTAAATTGGCCATTTTCATGCACTTTTAACCATTCCATAAATCTTGTGTTTAGGGCCCCTGGAAGCATGAAAATCACTTTAAACATGCTAATTTTAGCTCCAACACTGATGATCCACCTACAAATGTGAACTGACATTCAAAAATAAAACATTTGAAAACGGACCATTTTCCACATTTCTGAAGCATGACGTAATGGGGGGGTGTTATCTCTTTTGTCAAAAATCAGCTGTTTTTGATTGAACATTAAATGCCTCCAAATAGTATTTAATTCACTTCCCGAGCCCCTGGAAGCATGAACATCACTATAAACATGCTAATTTTAGCTCTAACACTGATGATTCACCTACATATGTGAACTGACATTCCAAAATAAAACATTTGAAAACGGACCATTTTCCACATTTCTGAAGCATGACGTAATGGGGGGGTGTTATCTCTTTTGTCAAAAATCAGCTGTTTTTGCTCGAACATTAAATGCCTTCAAATGGTATTTAATTAACTTCCCGGGGTGAAGAAACACTTTTTGAGAACTCAGAGTGAGTAAATTGGCCATTTTCATGCACTTTTAACCATTCCATAAATCTTGTGTTTAGGGCCCCTGGAAGCATGAAAATCACTTTAAACATGCTAATTTTAGCTCTAACACTGATGATCCACCTACAAATGTGAACTGACGTTCAAAAATAAAACATTTGAAAACGGACCATTTTCCACATTTCTGAAGCATGACGTAATGGGGGGGTGTTATCTCTTTTGTCAAAAATCAGATGTTTTTGATTGAACATTAAATGCCTCCAAATAGTATTTAATTCACTTCACGAGCCCCTGGAAGCATGAAAATCACTTTAAACATGCTAATTTTAGCTCTAACACTGATGATCCACCTACAAATGTGAACTGACGTTCAAAAATAAAACATTTGAAAACGGACCATTTTCCAAATTTCTGAAGCATGACGTAATGGGGGGGTGTTATCTCTTTTGTCGAAAATCAGCCGTTTTTGCTCGAACATTAAGTGCCTCCAAATGGTATTTAATTAACTTCCCGGGGTGAAGAAACCCTTTTTGAGAACTCAGAGTGAGTAAATTGGCCATTTTCATGCACTTTTAACCATTCCATAAATCTTGTGTTTAGGGCCCCTGGAAGCATGAAGATCACTTTAAACATGCTAATTTTAGCTCTAACACTGATGATCCACCTACAAATGTGAACTGACGTTAAAAAATAAAACATTTGAAAACGGACCATTTTCCACATTTCTGAAGCATGACGTAATGGGGGGGTGTTATCTCTTTTGTCAAAAATCAGCTGTTTTTGATTGAACATTAAATGCCTCCAAATAGTATTTAATTCACTTCCCGAGCCCCTGGAAGCATGAAAATCACTTTAAACATGCTAATTTTAGCTCTAACACTGATGATCCACCTACAAATGTGAACTGATGTTCAAAAATAAAACATTTGAAAACGGACCATTTTCCACATTTCTGAAGCATGACGTAATGGGGGGGTGTTATCTCTTTTGTCGAAAATCAGCCGTTTTTGCTCGAACATTAAATGCCTCCAAATGGTATTTAATTAACTTCCCGGGGTGAAGAAACCCTTTTTGAGAACTCAGAGTGAGTAAATTGGCCATTTTCATGCACTTTTAACCATTCCATAAATCTTGTGTTTAGGGCCCCTGGAAGCATGAAAATCACTTTAAACATGCTAATTTTAGCTCTAACACTGATGATCCACCTACAAATGTGAACTGACGTTCAAAAATAAAACATTTGAAAACGGACCATTTTCCACATTTCTGAAGCATGACGTAATGGGGGGGTGTTATCTCTTTTGTCGAAAATCAGCCGTTTTTGCTCAAACATTAAATGCCTCCAAATGGTATTTAATTAACTTCCCGGGGTGAAGAAACCCTTTTTGAGAACTCAGAGTGAGTAAATTGGCCATTTTCATGCACTTTTAACCATTCCATAAATCCTGTGTTTAGGGCCCCTGGAAGCATGAAAATCACTTTAAACATGCTAATTTTAGCTCTAACACTGATGATCCACCTACAAATGTGAACTGACGTTCAAAAATAAAACATTTGAAAACGGACCATTTTCCACATTTCTGAAGCATGACGTAATGGGGGGGTGTTATCTCTTTTGTCGAAAATCAGCTGTTTTTGATTGAACATTAAATGCCTCCAAATAGTATTTAATTCACTTCCCGAGCCCCTGGAAGCATGAAAATCACTTTAAACATGCTAATTTTAGCTCTAACACTGATGATCCACCTACAAATGTGAACTGATGTTCAAAAATAAAACTTTTGAAAACGGACCATTTTCCACATTTCTGAAGCATGACGTAATGGGGGGGTGTTATCTCTTTTGTCGAAAATCAGCCGTTTTTGCTCGAACATTAAATGCCTCCAAATGGTATTTAATTAACTTCCCAGGGTGAAGAAACCCTTTTTGAGAACTCAGAGTGAGTAAATTGGCCATTTTCATGCACTTTTAACCATTCCATAAATCTTGTGTTTAGGGCCCCTGAAAGCATGAAAATCACTTTAAACATGCTAATTTTAGCTCTAACACTGATGATCCACCTACAAATGTAAACTGACGTTCAAAAATAAAACATTTGAAAACGGACCATTTTCCACATTTCTGAAGCATGACGTAATGGGGGGATGTTATCTCTTTTGTCAAAAATCAGCTGTTTTTGCTTGAACATTAAATGCCTCCAAATAGTATTTAATTCACTTCCCGAGCCCCTGGAAGCATGAAAATCACTTTAAACATGCTAATTTTAGCTCTAACACTGATGATCCACCTACAAATGTGAACTGACGTTCAAAAATAAAACATTTGAAAACGGACCATTTTCCACATTTCTGAAGCATGACGTAATGGGGGGTGTTATCTCTTTTGTCGAAAATCAGCCGTTTTTGCTCGAACATTAAATGCCTCCAAATGGTATTTAATTGACTTCCTGGGGTGAAGAAACCCTTTTTGAGAACTCAGAGTGAGTAAATTGGCCATTTTCATGCACTTTTAACCATTCCATAAATCTTGTGTTTAGGGCCCCTGGAAGCATGAAAATCACTTTAAACATGCTAATTTTAGCTCTAACACTGATGATCCACCTACAAATGTGAACTGACGTTAAAAAATAAAACATTTGAAAACGGATCATTTTCCACATTTCTGAAGCATGACGTAATGGGGGGGTGTTATCTCTTTTGTCAAAAATCAGCTGTTTTTGATTGAACATTAAATGCCTCCAAATAGTATTTAATTCACTTCCCGAGCCCCTGGAAGCATGAAAATCACTTTAAACATGCTAATTTTAGCTCTAACACTGATGATCCACCTACAAATGTGAACTGACGTTCAAAAATAAAACATTTGAAAACGGACCATTTTCCACATTTCTGAAGCATGACGTAATGGGGGGGTGTTATCTCTTTTGTCGAAAATCAGCCGTTTTTGCTCGAACATTAAATGCCTCCAAATGGTATTTAATTAACTTCCCGGGGTGAAGAAACCCTTTTTGAGAACTCAGAGTGAGTAAATTGGCCATTTTCATGCACTTTTAACCATTCCATAAATCTTGTGTTTAGGGCCCCTGGAAGCATGAAAATCACTTTAAACATGCTAATTTTAGCTCCAACACTGATGATCCACCTACAAATGTGAACTGACATTCAAAAATAAAACATTTTAAAACGGACCATTTTCCACATTTCTGAAGCATGACGTAATGGGGGGGTGTTATCTCTTTTGTCAAAAATCAGCTGTTTTTGATTGAACATTAAATGCCTCCAAATAGTATTTAATTCACTTCCCGAGCCCCTGGAAGCATGAACATCACTATAAACATGCTAATTTTAGCTCTAACACTGATGATCCACCTACAAATGTGAACTGACGTTCCAAAATAAAACATTTGAAAACGGACCATTTTCCACATTTCTGAAGCATGACTTAATGGGGGGGGTGTTATCTCTTTTGTCGAAAATCAGCCGTTTCTGCTCGAACATTAAATGCCTCCAAATGGTATTTAATTAACTTCCCGGGGTGAAGAAACCCTTTTTGAGAACTCAGAGTGAGTAAATTGGCCATTTTCATGCACTTTTAACCATTCCATAAATCTTGTGTTTAGGGCCCCTGGAAGCATGAAAATCACTTTAAACATGCTAATTTTAGCTCTAACACTGATGATCCACCTACAAATGTGAACTGACGTTAAAAAATAAAACATTTGAAAACGGACCATTTTCCACATTTCTGAAGCATGACGTAATGGGGGGGTGTTATCTCTTTTGTCAAAATTCAGCTGTTTTTGATTGAACATTAAATGCCTCCAAATAGTATTTAATTCACTTCCCGAGCCCCTGGAAGCATGAAAATCACTTTAAACATGCTAATTTTAGCTCTAACACTGATGATCCACCTACAAATGTGAACTGATGTTCAAAAATAAAACATTTGAAAACGGACCATTTTCCACATTTCTGAAGCATGACGTAATGGGGGGGTGTTATCTCTTTTGTCGAAAATCAGCTGTTTTTGCTCGAACATTAAATGCCTTCAAATGGTATTTAATTAACTTCCCGGGGTGAAGAAACACTTTTTGAGAACTCAGAGTGAGTAAATTGGCCATTTTCATGCACTTTTAACCATTCCATAAATCTTGTGTTTAGGGCCCCTGGAAGCATGAAAATCACTTTAAACATGCTAATTTTAGCTCTAACACTGATGATCCACCTACAAATGTGAACTGACGTTCAAAAATAAAACATTTGAAAACGGACCATTTTCCACATTTCTGAAGCATGACGTAATGGGGGGGTGTTATCTCTTTTGTCAAAAATCTGCTGTTTTTGATTGAACATTAAATGCCTCAAAATAGTATTTAATTCACTTCCCGAGCCCCTGGAAGCATGAAAATCACTTTAAACATGCTAATTATAGCTCTAACACTGATGATCCACCTACAAATGTGAACTGATGTTCAAAAATAAAACATTTGAAAACGGACCATTTTCCACATTTCTGAAGCATGACGTAATGGGGGGGTGTTATCCCTTTTGTCGAAAATCAGCCGTTTTTGCTCGAACATTAAATGCCTCCAAATGGTATTTAATTAACTTCCCGGGGTGAAGAAACCCTTTTTGAGAACTCAGAGTGAGTAAATTGGCCATTTTCATGCACTTTTAACCATTCCATAAATCTTGTGTTTAGGGCCCCTGGAAGCATGAAAATCACTTTAAACATGCTAATTTTAGCTCTAACACTGATGATCCACCTACAAATGTGAACTGACGTTCAAAAATAAAACATTTGAAAACGGACCATTTTCCACATTTCTGAAGCATGACGTAATGGGGGGGTGTTATCTCTTTTGTCGAAAATCAGCCGTTTTTGCTCGAACATTAAATGCCTCCAAATGGTATTTAATTAACTTCCTGGGGTGAAGAAACCCTTTTTGAGAACTCAGAGTGAGTAAATTGGCCATTTTCATGCACTTTTAACCATTCCATAAATCTTGTGTTTAGGGCCCCTGGAAGCATGAAAATCACTTTAAACATGCTAATTTTAGCTCTAACACTGATGATCCACCTACAAATGTGAACTGACGTTAAAAAATAAAACATTTGAAAACGGACCATTTTCCACATTTCTGAAGCATGACGTAATGGGGGGGTGTTATCTCTTTTGTCAAAAATCAGCTGTTTTTGATTGAACATTAAATGCCTCCAAATAGTATTTAATTCACTTCCCGAGCCCCTGGAAGCATGAAAATCACTTTAAACATGCTAATTTTAGCTCTAACACTGATGATCCACCTACAAATGTGAACTGATGTTCAAAAATAAAACATTTGAAAACGGACCATTTTCCACATTTCTGAAGCATGACGTAATGGGGGGGTGTTATCTCTTTTGTCGAAAATCAGCCGTTTTTGCTCGAACATTAAATGCCTCCAAATGGTATTTAATTAACTTCCTGGGGTGAAGAAACCCTTTTTGAGAACTCAGAGTGAGTAAATTGGCCATTTTCATGCACTTTTAACCATTCCATAAATCTTGTGTTTAGGGCCCCTGGAAGCATGAAAATCACTTTAAACATGCTAATTTTAGCTCCAAC
Organism: Lissotriton vulgaris; assembly: GCF_964263255.1. Lineage (NCBI taxonomy): Eukaryota > Metazoa > Chordata > Amphibia > Caudata > Salamandridae > Lissotriton > Lissotriton vulgaris. Next base: position 801,391 of record NW_028241489.1, on the reverse strand, counting down.
ACTGATGATCCACCTACAAATGTGAACTGACATTCAAAAATAAAACATTTTAAAACGGACCATTTTCCACATTTCTGAAGCATGACGTAATGGGGGGGTGTTATCTCTTTTGTCAAAAATCAGCTGTTTTTGATTGAACATTAAATGCCTCCAAATAGTATTTAATTCACTTCCCGAGCCCCTGGAAGCATGAACATCACTATAAACATGCTAATTTTAGCTCTAACACTGATGATTCACCTACATATGTGAACTGACGTTCCAAAATAAAACATTTGAAAACGGACCATTTTCCACATTTCTGAAGCATGACGTAATGGGGGGGTGTTATCTCTTTTGTCAAAAATCAGCTGTTTTTGCTCGAACATTAAATGCCTTCAAATGGTATTTAATTAACTTCCCGGGGTGAAGAAACACTTTTTGAGAACTCAGAGTGAGTAAATTGGCCATTTTCATGCACTTTTAACCATTCCATAAATCTTGTGTTTAGGGCCCCTGGAAGCATGAAAATCACTTTAAACATGCTAATTTTAGCTCTAACACTGATGATCCACCTACAAATGTGAACTGACGTTCAAAAATAAAACATTTGAAAACGGACCATTTTCCACATTTCTGAAGCATGACGTAATGGGGGGGTGTTATCTCTTTTGTCAAAAATCAGATGTTTTTGATTGAACATTAAATGCCTCCAAATAGTATTTAATTCACTTCACGAGCCCCTGGAAGCATGAAAATCACTTTAAACATGCTAATTTTAGCTCTAACACTGATGATCCACCTACAAATGTGAACTGACGTTCAAAAATAAAACATTTGAAAACGGACCATTTTCCAAATTTCTGAAGCATGACGTAATGGGGGGGTGTTATCTCTTTTGTCGAAAATCAGCCGTTTTTGCTCGAACATTAAGTGCCTCCAAATGGTATTTAATTAACTTCCCGGGGTGAAGAAACCCTTTTTGAGAACTCAGAGTGAGTAAATTGGCCATTTTCATGCACTTTTAACCATTCCATAAATCTTGTGTTTAGGGCCCCTGGAAGCATGAAGATCACTTTAAACATGCTAATTTTAGCTCTAACACTGATGATCCACCTACAAATGTGAACTGACGTTAAAAAATAAAACATTTGAAAACGGACCATTTTCCACATTTCTGAAGCATGACGTAATGGGGGGGTGTTATCTCTTTTGTCAAAAATCAGCTGTTTTTGATTGAACATTAAATGCCTCCAAATAGTATTTAATTCACTTCCCGAGCCCCTGGAAGCATGAAAATCACTTTAAACATGCTAATTTTAGCTCTAACACTGATGATCCACCTACAAATGTGAACTGATGTTCAAAAATAAAACATTTGAAAACGGACCATTTTCCACATTTCTGAAGCATGACGTAATGGGGGGGTGTTATCTCTTTTGTCGAAAATCAGCCGTTTTTGCTCGAACATTAAATGCCTCCAAATGGTATTTAATTAACTTCCCGGGGTGAAGAAACCCTTTTTGAGAACTCAGAGTGAGTAAATTGGCCATTTTCATGCACTTTTAACCATTCCATAAATCTTGTGTTTAGGGCCCCTGGAAGCATGAAAATCACTTTAAATATGCTAATTTTAGCTCTAACACTGATGATCCACCTACAAATGTGAACTGACGTTCAAAAATAAAACATTTGAAAACGGACCATTTTCCACATTTCTGAAGCATGACGTAATGGGGGGGTGTTATCTCTTTTGTCGAAAATCAGCCGTTTTTGCTCGAACATTAAATGCCTCCAAATGGTATTTAATTAACTTCCCGGGGTGAAGAAACCCTTTTTGAGAACTCAGAGTGAGTAAATTGGCCATTTTCATGCACTTTTAACCATTCCATAAATCTTGTGTTTAGGGCCCCTGGAAGCATGAAAATCACTTTAAACATGCTAATTTTAGCTCTAACACTGATGATCCACCTACAAATGTGAACTGACGTTCAAAAATAAAACATTTGAAAACGGACCATTTTCCACATTTCTGAAGCATGACGTAATGGGGGGGTGTTATCTCTTTTGTCGAAAATCAGCTGTTTTTGATTGAACATTAAATGCCTCCAAATAGTATTTAATTCACTTCCCGAGCCCCTGGAAGCATGAAAATCACTTTAAACATGCTAATTTTAGCTCTAACACTGATGATCCACCTACAAATGTGAACTGATGTTCAAAAATAAAACATTTGAAAACGGACCATTTTCCACATTTCTGAAGCATGACGTAATGGGGGGGTGTTATCTCTTTTGTCGAAAATCAGCCGTTTTTGCTCGAACATTAAATGCCTCCAAATGGTATTTAATTAACTTCCCAGGGTGAAGAAACCCTTTTTGAGAACTCAGAGTGAGTAAATTGGCCATTTTCATGCACTTTTAACCATTCCATAAATCTTGTGTTTAGGGCCCCTGAAAGCATGAAAATCACTTTAAACATGCTAATTTTAGCTCTAACACTGATGATCCACCTACAAATGTAAACTGACGTTCAAAAATAAAACATTTGAAAACGGACCATTTTCCACATTTCTGAAGCATGACGTAATGGGGGGGTGTTATCTCTTTTGTCAAAAATCAGCTGTTTTTGCTTGAACATTAAATGCCTCCAAATAGTATTTAATTCACTTCCCGAGCCCCTGGAAGCATGAAAATCACTTTAAACATGCTAATTTTAGCTCTAACACTGATGATCCACCTACAAATGTGAACTGACGTTCAAAAATAAAACATTTGAAAACGGACCATTTTCCACATTTCTGAAGCATGACGTAATGGGGGGGTGTTATCTCTTTTGTCGAAAATCAGCCGTTTTTGCTCGAACATTAAATGCCTCCAAATGGTATTTAATTAACTTCCTGGGGTGAAGAAACCCTTTTTGAGAACTCAGAGTGAGTAAATTGGCCATTTTCATGCACTTTTAACCATTCCATAAATCTTGTGTTTAGGGCCCCTGGAAGCATGAAAATCACTTTAAACATGCTAATTTTAGCTCTAACACTGATGATCCACCTACAAATGTGAACTGACGTTAAAAAATAAAACATTTGAAAACGGATCATTTTCCACATTTCTGAAGCATGACGTAATGGGGGGGTGTTATCTCTTTTGTCAAAAATCAGCTGTTTTTGATTGAACATTAAATGCCTCCAAATAGTATTTAATTCACTTCCCGAGCCCCTGGAAGCATGAAAATCACTTTAAACATGCTAATTTTAGCTCTAACACTGATGATCCACCTACAAATGTGAACTGGCCTTCAAAAATAAAACATTTGAAAACGGACCATTTTCCACATTTCTGAAGCATGACGTAATGGGGGGGTGTTATCTCTTTTGTCGAAAATCAGCCGTTTTTGCTCAAACATTAAATGCCTCCAAATGGTATTTAATTAACTTCCCGGGGTGAAGAAACCCTTTTTGAGAACTCAGAGTGAGTAAATTGGCCATTTTCATGCACTTTTAACCATTCCATAAATCTTGTGTTTAGGGCCCCTGGAAGCATGAAAATCACTTTAAACATGCTAATTTTAGCTCCAACACTGATGATCCACCTACAAATGTGAACTGACATTCAAAAATAAAACATTTTAAAACGGACCATTTTCCACATTTCTGAAGCATGACGTAATGGGGGGGTGTTATCTCTTTTGTCAAAAATCAGCTGTTTTTAATTGAACATTAAATGCCACCAAATAGTATTTAATTCACTTCCCGAGCCCCTGGAAGCATGAACATCACTATAAACATGCTAATTTTAGTTCTAACACTGATGATCCACCTACAAATGTGAACTGACGTTCCAAAATAAAACATTTGAAAACGGACCATTTTCCACATTTCTGAAGCATGACTTAATGGGGGGGGTGTTATCTCTTTTGTCGAAAATCAGCCGTTTCTGCTCGAACATTAAATGCCTCCAAATGGTATTTAATTAACTTCCCGGGGTGAAGAAACACTTTTTGAGAACTCAGATGGAGTAAATTGGCCATTTTCATGCACTTTTAACCATTCCATAAATCTTGTGTTTAGGGCCCCTGGAAGCATGAAAATCACTTTAAACATGCTAATTTTAGCTCTAACACTGATGATCCACCTACAAATGTGAACTGACGTTCAAAAATAAAACATTTGAAAACGGACCATTTTCCACATTTCTGAAGCATGACGTAATGGGGGGGTGTTATCTCTTTTGTCAAAAATCAGCTGTTTTTGATTGAACATTAAATGCCTCCAAATAGTATTTAATTCACTTCCCGAGCCCCTGGAAGCATGAAAATCACTTTAAACATGCTAATTTTAGCTCTAACACTGATGATCCACCTACAAATGTGAACTGACGTTCAAAAATAAAACATTTGAAAACGGACCATTTTCCACATTTCTGAAGCATGATGTAATGGGGGGGGTGTTATCTCTTTTGTCGAAAATCAGCCGTTTTTGCTCGAACATTAAATGCCTCCAAATGGTATTTAATTAACTTCCCGGGGTGAAGAAACCCTTTTTGAGAACTCAGAGTGAGTAAATTGGCCATTTTCATGCACTTTTAACCATTCCATAAATCTTGTGTTTAGGGCCCCTGGAAGCATGAAAATCACTTTAAACATGCTAATTTTAGCTCTAACACTGATGATCCACCTACAAATGTGAACTGACGTTAAAAAATAAAACATTTGAAAACGGACCATTTTCCACATTTCTGAAGCATGACGTAATGGGGGGGTGTTATCTCTTTTGTCAAAAATCAGCTGTTTTTGATTGAACATTAAATGCCTCCAAATAGTATTTAATTCACTTCCCGAGCCCCTGGAAGCATGAAAATCACTTTAAACATGCTAATTTTAGCTCTAACACTGATGATCCACCTACAAATGTGAACTGATGTTCAAAAATAAAACATTTGAAAACGGACCATTTTCCACATTTCTGAAGCATGACGTAATGGGGGGGTGTTATCTCTTTTGTCGAAAATCAGCTGTTTTTGCTCGAACATTAAATGCCTTCAAATGGTATTTAATTAACTTCCCGGGGTGAAGAAACACTTTTTGAGAACTCAGAGTGAGTAAATTGGCCATTTTCATGCACTTTTAACCATTCCATAAATCTTGTGTTTAGGGCCCCTGGAAGCATGAAAATCACTTTAAACATGCTAATTTTAGCTCTAACACTGATGATCCACCTACAAATGTGAACTGACGTTCAAAAATAAAACATTTGAAAACGGACCATTTTCCACATTTCTGAAGCAAGACGTAATGGGGGGGTGTTATCTCTTTTGTCAAAAATCAGCTGTTTTTGATTGAACATTAAATGCCTCAAAATAGTATTTAATTCACTTCCCGAGCCCCTGGAAGCATGAAAATCACTTTAAACATGCTAATTTTAGCTCTAACACTGATGATCCACCTACAAATGTGAACTGATGTTCAAAAATAAAACATTTGAAAACGGACCATTTTCCACATTTCTGAAGCATGACGTAATGGGGGGGTGTTATCCCTTTTGTCGAAAATCAGCCGTTTTTGCTCGAACATTAAATGCCTCCAAATGGTATTTAATTAACTTCCCGGGGTGAAGAAACCCTTTTTGAGAACTCAGAGTGAGTAAATTGGCCATTTTCATGCACTTTTAACCATTCCATAAATCTTGTGTTTAGGGCCCCTGGAAGCATGAAAATCACTTTAAACATGCTAATTTTAGCTCTAACACTGATGATCCACCTACAAATGTGAACTGACGTTCAAAAATAAAACATTTGAAAACGGACCATTTTCCACATTTCTGAAGCATGACGTAATGGGGGGGTGTTATCTCTTTTGTCGAAAATCAGCCGTTTTTGCTCGAACATTAAATGCCTCCAAATGGTATTTAATTAACTTCCTGGGGTGAAGAAACCCTTTTTGAGAACTCAGAGTGAGTAAATTGGCCATTTTCATGCACTTTTAACCATTCCATAAATCTTGTGTTTATGGCCCCTGGAAGCATGAAAATCACTTTAAACATGCTAATTTTAGCTCTAACACTGATGATCCACCTACAAATGTGAACTGACGTTAAAAAATAAAACATTTGAAAACGGACCATTTTCCACATTTCTGAAGCATGACGTAATGGGGGGGTGTTATCTCTTTTGTCAAAAATCAGCTGTTTTTGATTGAACATTAAATGCCTCCAAATAGTATTTAATTCACTTCCCGAGCCCCTGGAAGCATGAAAATCACTTTAAACATGCTAATTTTAGCTCTAACACTGATGATCCACCTACAAATGTGAACTGATGTTCAAAAATAAAACATTTGAAAAGGGACCATTTTCCACATTTCTGAAGCATGACGTAATGGGGGGGGGTGTTATCTCTTTTGTCGAAAATCAGCTGTTTTTGCTCGAACATTAAATGCCTTCAAATGGTATTTAATTAACTTCCCGGGGTGAAGAAACACTTTTTGAGAACTCAGAGTGAGTAAATTGGCCATTTTCATGCACTTTTAACCATTCCATAAATCTTGTGTTTAGGGCCCCTGGAAGCATGAAAATCACTTTAAACATGCTAATTTTAGCTCTAACACTGATGATCCACCTACAAATGTGAACTGACGTTCAAAAATAAAACATTTGAAAACGGACCATTTTCCACATTTCTGAAGCATGACGTAATGGGGGGGTGTTATCTCTTTTGTCAAAAATCAGATGTTTTTGATTGAACATTAAATGCCTCCAAATAGTATTTAATTCACTTCCCGAGCCCCTGGAAGCATGAAAATCACTTTAAACATGCTAATTTTAGCTCTAACACTGATGATCCACCTACAAATGTGAACTGATGTTCAAAAATAAAACATTTGAAAACGGACCATTTTCCACATTTCTGAAGCATGACGTAATGGGGGGGTGTTATCTCTTTTGTCGAAAATCAGCCGTTTTTGCTCTAACATTAAATGCCTCCAAATGGTATTTAATTAACTTCCCGGGGTGAAGAAACCCTTTTTGAGAACTCAGAGTGAGTAAATTGGCCATTTTCATGCACTTTTAACCATTCCATAAATCTTGTGTTTAGGGCACCTGGAAGCATGAAAATCACTTTAAACATGCTAATTTTAGCTCTAACACTGATGATCCACCTACAAATGTGAACTGACGTTCAAAAATAAAACATTTGAAAAAGGACCATTTTCCACATTTCTGAAGCATGACGTAATGGGGGGGTGTTATCTCTTTTGTCAAAAATCAGCTGTTTTTGATTGAACATTAAATGCCTCCAAATAGTATTTAATTCACTTCCCGAGCCCCTGGAAGCATAAAAATCACTTTAAACATGCTAATTTTAGCTCTAACACTGATGATCCACCTACAAATGTGAACTGACGTTCAAAAATAAAACATTTGAAAACGGACCATTTTCCACATTTCTGAAGCATGACGTAATGGGGGGTGTTATCTCTTTTGTCAAAAATCAGCTGTTTTTGATTGAACATTAAATGCCTCAAAATAGTATTTAATTCACTTCCCGAGCCCCTGGAAGCATGAAAATCACTTTAAACATGCTAATTTTAGCTCTATCACTGATGATCCACCTACAAATGTGAACTGATGTTCAAAAATAAAACATTTGAAAACGGACCATTTTCCACATTTCTGAAGCATGACGTAATGGGGGGGTGTTATCCCTTTTGTCGAAAATCAGCCGTTTTTGCTCGAACATTAAATGCCTCCAAATGGTATTTAATTAACTTCCCGGGGTGAAGAAACCCTTTTTGAGAACTCAGAGTGAGTAAATTGGCCATTTTCATGCACTTTTAACCATTCCATAAATCTTGTGTTTAGGGCCCCTGGAAGCATGAAAATCACTTTAAACATGCTAATTTTAGCTCTAACACTGATGATCCACCTACAAATGTGAACTGACGTTCAAAAATAAAACATTTGAAAACGGACCATTTTCCACATTTCTGAAGCATGACGTAATGGGGGGGTGTTATCTCTTTTGTCGAAAATCAGCCGTTTTTGCTCGAACATTAAATGCCTCCAAATGGTATTTAATTAACTTCCTGGGGTGAAGAAACCCTTTTTGAGAACTCAGAGTGAGTAAATTGGCCATTTTCATGCACTTTTAACCATTCCATAAATCTTGTGTTTAGGGCCCCTGGAAGCATGAAAATCACTTTAAACATGCTAATTTTAGCTCCAACACTGATGATCCACCTACAAATGTGAACTGACATTCAAAAATAAAACATTTTAAAACGGACCATTTTCCACATTTCTGAAGCATGACGTAATGGGGGGGGTGTTATCTCTTTTGTCAAAAATCAGCTGTTTTTGATTGAACATTAAATGCCTCCAAATAGTATTTAATTCACTTCCCGAGCCCCTGGAAGCATGAACATCACTATAAACATGCTAATTTTAGCTCTAACACTGATGATTCACCTACATATGTGAACTGACGTTCCAAAATAAAACATTTGAAAACGGACCATTTTCCACATTTCTGAAGCATGACGTAATGGGGGGGTGTTATCTCTTTTGTCGAAAATCAGCCGTTTTTGCTCGAACATTAAATGCCTCCAAATGGTATTTAATTAACTTCCCGGGGTGAAGAAACCCTTTTTGAGAACTCAGAGTGAGTAAATTGGCCATTTTCATGCACTTTTAACCATTCCATAAATCTTGTGTTTAGGGCCCCTGAAAGCATGAAAATCACTTTAAACATGCTAATTTTAGCTCTAACACTGATGATCCACCTACAAATGTGAACTGACGTTCAAAAATAAAACATTTGAAAACGGACCATTTTCCACATTTCTGAACCATGACGTAATGGGGGGGTGTTATCTCTTTTGTCAAAAATCAGCTGTTTTTGCTTGAACATTAAATGCCTCCAAATAGTATAAAATTCACTTCCCGAGCCCCTGGAAGCATGAAAATCACTTTAAACATGCTAATTTTAGCTCTAACACTGATGATCCACCTACAAATGTGAACTGACGTTCAAAAATAAAACATTTGAAAACGCACCATTTTCCACATTTCTGAAGCATGACGTAATGGGGGGTGTTATCTCTTTTGTCGAAAATCAGCAGTTTTTGCTCGAACATTAAATGCCTCCAAATGGTATTTAATTAACTTCCCGGGGTGAAGAAACCCTTTTTGAGAACTCAGAGTGAGTAAATTGGCCATTTTCATGCACTTTTAACCATTCCATAAATCTTGTGTTTAGGGCACCTGGAAGCATGAAAATCACTTTAAACATGCTAATTTTAGCTCTAACACTGATGATCCACCTACAAATGTGAACTGACGTTCAAAAATAAAACATTTGAAAAAGGACCATTTTCCACATTTCTGAAGCATGACGTAATGGGGGGGTGTTATCTCTTTTGTCAAAAATCAGCTGTTTTTGATTGAACATTAAATGCCTCCAAATAGTATTTAATTCACTTCCCGAGCCCCTGGAAGCATGAAAATCACTTTAAACATGCTAATTTTAGCTCTAACACTGATGATCCACCTACAAATGTGAACTGACGTTCAAAAATAAAACATTTGAAAACGGACCATTTTCCACATTTCTGAAGCATGACGTAATGGGGGGGTGTTATCTCTTTTGTCGAAAATCAGCCGTTTTTGCTCGAACATTAAATGCCTCCAAATGGTATTTAATTAACTTCCCGGGGTGAATAAACCCTTTTTGAGAACTCAGAGTGAGTAAATTGGCCATTTTCATGCACTTTTAACCATTCCATAAATCTTGTGTTTAGGGCCCCTGGAAGCATGAAAATCACTTTAAACATGCTAATTTTAGCTCCAACACTGATGATCCACCTACAAATGTGAACTGACATTCAAAAATAAAACATTTTAAAACGGACCATTTTCCACATTTCTGAAGCATGACGTAATGGGGGGGGTGTTATCTCTTTTGTCAAAAATCAGCTGTTTTTGATTGAACATTAAATGCCTCCAAATAGTATTTAATTCACTTCCCGAGCCCCTGGAAGCATGAACATCACTATAAACATGCTAATTTTAGCTCTAACACTGATGATTCACCTACATATGTGAACTGACGTTCCAAAATAAAACATTTGAAAACGGACCATTTTCCACATTTCTGAAGCATGACGTAATGGGGGGGTGTTATCTCTTTTGTCGAAAATCAGCCGTTTTTGCTCGAACATTAAATGCCTCCAAATGGTATTTAATTAACTTCCCGGGGTGAAGAAACCCTTTTTGAGAACTCAGAGTGAGTAAATTGGCCATTTTCATGCACTTTTAACCATTCCATAAATCTTGTGTTTAGGGCACCTGGAAGCATGAAAATCACTTTAAACATGCTAATTTTAGCTCTAACACTGAGGATCCACCTACAAATGTGAACTGACGTTCAAAAATAAAACATTTGAAAAAGGACCATTTTCCACATTTCTGAAGCATGACGTAATGGGGGGGTGTTATCTCTTTTGTCAAAAATCAGCTGTTTTTGATTGAACATTAAATGCCTCCAAATAGTATTTAATTCACTTCCCGAGCCCCCGGAAGCATGAAAATCACTTTAAACATGCTAATTTTAGCTCTAACACTGATGATCCACCTACAAATGTGAACTGACGTTCAAAAATAAAACATTTGAAAACGGACCATTTTCTACATTTCTGAAGCATGACGTAATGGGGGGGTGTTATCTCTTTTGTCGAAAATCAGCCGTTTTTGCTCGAACATTAAATGCCTCCAAATGGTATTTAATTAACTTCCCGGGGTGAATAAACCCTTTTTGAGAACTCAGAGTGAGTAAATTGGCCATTTTCATGCACTTTTAACCATTCCATAAATCTTGTGTTTAGGGCCCCTGGAAGCATGAAAATCACTTTAAACATGCTAATTTTAGCTCCAACACTGATGATCCACCTACAAATGTGAACTGACATTCAAAAATAAAACATTTTAAAACGGACCATTTTCCACATTTCTGAAGCATGACGTAATGGGGGGGTGTTATCTCTTTTGTCAAAAATCAGCTGTTTTTGATTGAACATTAAATGCCTCCAAATAGTATTTAATTCACTTCCCGAGCCCCTGGAAGCATGAACATCACTATAAACATGCTAATTTTAGCTCTAACACTGATGATTCACCTACATATGTGAACTGACGTTCCAAAATAAAACATTTGAAAACGGACCATTTTCCACATTTCTGAAGCATGACGTAATGGGGGGGTGTTATCTCTTTTGTCGAAAATCAGCCGTTTTTGCTCGAACATTAAATGCCTCCAAATGGTATTTAATTAACTTCCCGGGGTGAAGAAACCCTTTTTGAGAACTCAGAGTGAGTAAATTGGCCATTTTCATGCACTTTTAACCATTCCATAAATCTTGTGTTTAGGGCCCCTGGAAGCATGAAAATCACTTTAAACATGCTAATTTTAGCTCTAACACTGATGATCCACTGACAAATGTGAACTGACATTAAAAAATAAAACATTTGAAAACGGACCATTTTCCACATTTCTGAAGCATGACGTAATGGGGGGGTGTTATCTCTTTTGTCAAAAATCAGCTGTTTTTGATTGAGCATTAAATGCCTCCAAATAGTATTTAATTCACTTCCCGAGCCACTGGAAGCATGAAAATCACTTTAAACATGCTAATTTTAGCTCTAACACTGATGATCCACCTACAAATGTGAACTGATGTTCAAAAATAAAACATTTGAAAACGGACCATTTTCCACATTTCTGAAGCATGACGTAATGGGGGGGTGTTATCTCTTTTGTCGAAAATCAGCTGTTTTTGCTCGAACATTAAATGCCTTCAAATGGTATTTAATTAACTTCCCGGGGTGAGGAAACACTTTTTGAGAACTCAGAGTAAGTAAATTGGCCATTTTCATGCACTTTTAACCATTCCATAAATCTTGTGTTTAGGGCCCCTGGAAGCATGAAAATCACTTTAAACATGCTAATTTTAGCTCTAACACTGATGATCCACCTACAAATGTGAACTGACGTTCAAAAATAAAACATTTGAAAACGGACCATTTTCCACATTTCTGAAGCATGACGTAATGGGGGGGTGTTATCTCTTTTGTCAAAAATCAGATGTTTTTGATTGAACATTAAATGCCTCCAAATAGTATTTAATTCACTTCCCGAGCCCCTGGAAGCATGAAAATCACTTTAAACATGCTAATTTTAGCTCTAACACTGATGATCCACCTACAAATGTGAACTGACGTTCAAAAATAAAACATTTGAAAACGGACCATTTTCCACATTTCTGAAGCATGACGTAATGGGGGGGTGTTATCTCTTTTGCCGAAAATCAGCCGTTTTTGCTCGAACATTAAAATGCCTCCAAATGGTATTTAATTAACTTCCCGGGGTGAAGAAACCCTTTTTGAGAACTCAGAGTGAGTAAATTGGCCATTTTCATGCACTTTTAACCATTCCATAAATCTTGTGTTTAGGGCCCCTGGAAGCATGAAAATCACTTTAAACATGCTAATTTTAGCTATAACACTGATGATCCACCTACAAATGTGAACTGACGTTAAAAAATAAAACATTTGAAAACGGACCATTTTCCACATTTCTGAAGCATGACGTAATGGGGGGTGTTATCTCTTTTGTCAAAAATCAGCTGTTTTTGATTGAACATTAAATGCCTCAAAATAGTATTTAATTCACTTCCCGAGCCCCTGGAAGCATGAAAATCACTTTAAACATGCTAATTTTAGCTCTAACACTGATGATCCATCTACAAATGTGAACTGATGTTCAAAAATAAAACATTTGAAAACGGACCATTTTCCACATTTCTGAAGCATGACGTAATGGGGGGGTGTTATCCCTTTTGTCGAAAATCAGCCGTTTTTGCTCGAACATTAAATGCCTCCAAATGGTATTTAATTAACTTCCCGGGGTGAAGAAACCCTTTTTGAGAACTCAGAGTGAGTAAATTGGCCATTTTCATGCACTTTTAACCATTCCATAAATCTTGTGTTTAGGGCCCCTGGAAGCATGAAAATCACTTTAAACATGCTAATTTTAGCTCTAACACTGATGATCCACCTACAAATGTGAACTGACGTTCAAAAATAAAACATTTGAAAACGGACCATTTTCCACATTTCTGAAGCATGACGTAATGGGGGGGTGTTATCTCTTTTGTCGAAAATCAGCCGTTTTTGCTCGAACATTAAATGCCTCCAAATGGTATTTAATTAACTTCCTGGGGTGAAGAAACCCTTTTTGAGAACTCAGAGTGAGTAAATTGGCCATTTTCATGCACTTTTAACCATTCCATAAATCTTGTGTTTAGGGCCCCTGGAAGCATGAAAATCACTTTAAACATGCTAATTTTAGCTCTAACACTGATGATCCACCTACAAATGTGAACTGACGTTCAAAAATAAAACATTTGAAAACGGACCATTTTCCACATTTCTGAAGCATGACGTAATGGGGGGGTGTTATCTCTTTTGTCGAAAATCAGCTGTTTTTGATTGAACATTAAATGCCTCCAAATAGTATTTAATTCACTTCCCGAGCCCCTGGAAGCATGAAAATCACTTTAAACATGCTAATTTTAGCTCTAACACTGATGATCCACCTACAAATGTGAACTGATGTTCAAAAATAAAACATTTGAAAACGGACCATTTTCCACATTTCTGAAGCATGACGTAATGGGGGGTGTTATCTCTTTTGTGGAAAATCAGCCGTTTTTGCTGGAACATTAAATGCCTCCAAATGGTATTTAATTAACTTCCCGGGGTGAAGAAACCCTTTTTGAGAACTCAGAGTGAGTAAATTGGCCATTTTCATGCACTTTTAACCATTCCATAAATCTTGTGCTTAGGGCCCCTGAAAGCATGAAAATCACTTTAAACATGCTAATTTTAGCTCTAACACTGATGATCCACCTACAAATGTGAACTGACGTTCAAAAATAAAACATTTGAAAACGGACCATTTTCCACATTTCTGAAGCATGACGTAATGGGGGGGTGTTATCTCTTTTGTCAAAAATCAGCTGTTTTTGCTTGAACATTAAATGCCTCCAAATAGTATAAAATTCACTTCCCGAGCCCCTGGAAGCATGAAAATCACTTTAAACATGCTAATTTTAGCTCTAACACTGATGATCCACCTACAAATGTGAACTGATGTTCAAAAATAAAACATTTGAAAACGGACCATTTTCCACATTTCTGAAGCATGACGTAATGGGGGGGTGTTATCTCTTTTGTCGAAAATCAGCCGTTTTTGCTCTAACATTAAATGCCTCCAAATGGTATTTAATTAACTTCCCGGGGTGAAGAAACCCTTTTTGAGAACTCAGAGTGAGTAAATTGGCCATTTTCATGCACTTTTAACCATTCCATAAATCTTGTGTTTAGGGCACCTGGAAGCATGAAAATCACTTTAAACATGCTAATTTTAGCTCTAACACTGATGATCCACCTACAAATGTGAACTGACGTTCAAAAATAAAACATTTGAAAAAGGACCATTTTCCACATTTCTGAAGCATGACGTAATGGGGGGGTGTTATCTCTTTTGTCAAAAATCAGCTGTTTTTGATTGAACATTAAATGCCTCCAAATAGTATTTAATTCACTTCCCGAGCCCCTGGAAGCATGAAAAACACTTTAAACATGCTAATTTTAGCTCTAACACTGATGATCCACCTACAAATGTGAACTGACGTTCAAAAATAAAACATTTGAAAACGGACCATTTTCCACATTTCTGAAGCATGACGTAATGGGGGGTGTTATCTCTTTTGTCAAAAATCAGCTGTTTTTGATTGAACATTAAATGCCTCAAAATAGTATTTAATTCACTTCCCGAGCCCCTGGAAGCATGAAAATCACTTTAAACATGCTAATTTTAGCTCTAACACTGATGATCCACCTACAAATGTGAACTGATGTTCAAAAATAAAACATTTGAAAACGGACCATTTTCCACATTTCTGAAGCATGACGTAATGGGGGGGTGTTATCCCTTTTGTCGAAAATCAGCCGTTTTTGCTCGAACATTAAATGCCTCCAAATGGTATTTAATTAACTTCCCGGGGTGAAGAAACCCTTTTTGAGAACTCAGAGTGAGTAAATTGGCCATTTTCATGCACTTTTAACCATTCCATAAATCTTGTGTTTAGGGCCCCTGGAAGCATGAACATCACTATAAACATGCTAATTTTAGCTCTAACACTGATGATTCACCTACATATGTGAACTGACGTTCCAAAATAAAACATTTGAAAACGGACCATTTTCCACATTTCTGAAGCATGACGTAATGGGGGGGTGTTATCTCTTTTGTCGAAAATCAGCCGTTTTTGCTCGAACATTAAATGCCTCCAAATGGTATTTAATTAACTTCCCGGGGTGAAGAAACCCTTTTTGAGAACTCAGAGTGAGTAAATTGGCCATTTTCATGCACTTTTAACCATTCCATAAATCTTGTGTTTAGGGCCCCTGAAAGCATGAAAATCACTTTAAACATGCTAATTTTAGCTCTAACACTGATGATCCACCTACAAATGTGAACTGACGTTCAAAAATAAAACATTTGAAAACGGACCATTTTCCACATTTCTGAAGCATGACGTAATGGGGGGGTGTTATCTCTTTTGTCAAAAATCAGCTGTTTTTGCTTGAACATTAAATGCCTCCAAATAGTATAAAATTCACTTCCCGAGCCCCTGGAAGCATGAAAATCACTTTAAACATGCTAATTTTAGCTCTAACACTGATGATCCACCTACAAATGTGAACTGACGTTCAAAAATAAAACATTTGAAAACGCACCATTTTCCACATTTCTGAAGCATGACGTAATGGGGGGTGTTATCTCTTTTGTCGAAAATCAGCAGTTTTTGCTCGAACATTAAATGCCTCCAAATGGTATTTAATTAACTTCCCGGGGTGAAGAAACCCTTTTTGAGAACTCAGAGTGAGTAAATTGGCCATTTTCATGCACTTTTAACCATTCCATAAATCTTGTGTTTAGGGCACCTGGAAGCATGAAAATCACTTTAAACATGCTAATTTTAGCTCTAACACTGATGATCCACCTACAAATGTGAACTGACGTTCAAAAATAAAACATTTGAAAAAGGACCATTTTCCACATTTCTGAAGCATGACGTAATGGGGGGGTGTTATCTCTTTTGTCAAAAATCAGCTGTTTTTGATTGAACATTAAATGCCTCCAAATAGTATTTAATTCACTTCCCGAGCCCCTGGAAGCATGAAAATCACTTTAAACATGCTAATTTTAGCTCTAACACTGATGATCCACCTACAAATGTGAACTGACGTTCAAAAATAAAACATTTGAAAACGGACCATTTTCCACATTTCTGAAGCATGACGTAATGGGGGGGTGTTATCTCTTTTGTCGAAAATCAGCCGTTTTTGCTCGAACATTAAATGCCTCCAAATGGTATTTAATTAACTTCCCGGGGTGAATAAACCCTTTTTGAGAACTCAGAGTGAGTAAATTGGCCATTTTCATGCACTTTTAACCATTCCATAAATCTTGTGTTTAGGGCCCCTGGAAGCATGAAAATCACTTTAAACATGCTAATTTTAGCTCCAACACTGATGATCCACCTACAAATGTGAACTGACATTCAAAAATAAAACATTTTAAAACGGACCATTTTCCACATTTCTGAAGCATGACGTAATGGGGGGGGTGTTATCTCTTTTGTCAAAAATCAGCTGTTTTTGATTGAACATTAAATGCCTCCAAATAGTATTTAATTCACTTCCCGAGCCCCTGGAAGCATGAACATCACTATAAACATGCTAATTTTAGCTCTAACACTGATGATTCACCTACATATGTGAACTGACGTTCCAAAATAAAACATTTGAAAACGGACCATTTTCCACATTTCTGAAGCATGACGTAATGGGGGGGTGTTATCTCTTTTGTCGAAAATCAGCCGTTTTTGCTCGAACATTAAATGCCTCCAAATGGTATTTAATTAACTTCCCGGGGTGAAGAAACCCTTTTTGAGAACTCAGAGTGAGTAAATTGGCCATTTTCATGCACTTTTAACCATTCCATAAATCTTGTGTTTAGGGCCCCTGGAAGCATGAAAATCACTTTAAACATGCTAATTTTAGCTCTAACACTGATGATCCACTGACAAATGTGAACTGACGTTAAAAAATAAAACATTTGAAAACGGACCATTTTCCACATTTCTGAAGCATGACGTAATGGGGGGGTGTTATCTCTTTTGTCAAAAATCAGCTGTTTTTGATTGAGCATTAAATGCCTCCAAATAGTATTTAATTCACTTCCCGAGCCCCTGGAAGCATGAAAATCACTTTAAACATGCTAATTTTAGCTCTAACACTGATGATCCACCTACAAATGTGAACTGATGTTCAAAAATAAAACATTTGAAAACGGACCATTTTCCACATTTCTGAAGCATGACGTAATGGGGGGGTGTTATCTCTTTTGTCGAAAATCAGCTGTTTTTGCTCGAACATTAAATGCCTTCAAATGGTATTTAATTAACTTCCCGGGGTGAAGAAACACTTTTTGAGAACTCAGAGTGAGTAAATTGGCCATTTTCATGCACTTTTAACCATTCCATAAATCTTGTGTTTAGGGCCCCTGGAAGCATGAAAATCACTTTAAACATGCTAATTTTAGCTCTAACACTGATGATCCACCTACAAATGTGAACTGACGTTCAAAAATAAAACATTTGAAAACGGACCATTTTCCACATTTCTGAAGCATGACGTAATGGGGGGGTGTTATCTCTTTTGTCAAAAATCAGATGTTTTTGATTGAACATTAAATGCCTCCAAATAGTATTTAATTCACTTCCCGAGCCCCTGGAAGCATGAAAATCACTTTAAACATGCTAATTTTAGCTCTAACACTGATGATCCACCTACAAATGTGAACTGACGTTCAAAAATAAAACATTTGAAAACGGACCATTTTCCACATTTCTGAAGCATGACGTAATGGGGGGGTGTTATCTCTTTTGCCGAAAATCAGCCGTTTTTGCTCGAACATTAAAATGCCTCCAAATGGTATTTAATTAACTTCCCGGGGTGAAGAAACCCTTTTTGAGAACTCAGAGTGAGTAAATTGGCCATTTTCATGCACTTTTAACCATTCCATAAATCTTGTGTTTAGGGCCCCTGGAAGCATGAAAATCACTTTAAACATGCTAATTTTAGCTATAACACTGATGATCCACCTACAAATGTGAACTGATGTTAAAAAATAAAACATTTGAAAACGGACCATTTTCCACATTTCTGAAGCATGACGTAATGGGGGGTGTTATCTCTTTTGTCAAAAATCAGCTGTTTTTGATTGAACATTAAATGCCTCAAAATAGTATTTAATTCACTTCCCGAGCCCCTGGAAGCATGAAAATCACTTTAAACATGCTAATTTTAGCTCTAACACTGATGATCCACCTACAAAATGTGAACTGATGTTCAAAAATAAAACATTTGAAAACGGACCATTTTCCACATTTCTGAAGCATGACGTAATGGGGGGGTGTTATCCCTTTTGTCGAAAATCAGCCGTTTTTGCTCGAACATTAAATGCCTCCAAATGGTATTTAATTAACTTCCCGGGGTGAAGAAACCCTTTTTGAGAACTCAGAGTGAGTAAATTGGCCATTTTCATGCACTTTTAACCATTCCATAAATCTTGTGTTTAGGGCCCCTGGAAGCATGAAAATCACTTTAAACATGCTAATTTTAGCTCTAACACTGATGATCCACCTACAAATGTGAACTGACGTTCAAAAATAAAACATTTGAAAACGGACCATTTTCCACATTTCTGAAGCATGACGTAATGGGGGGGTGTTATCTCTTTTGTCGAAAATCAGCCGTTTTTGCTCGAACATTAAATGCCTCCAAATGGTATTTAATTAACTTCCTGGGGTGAAGAAACCCTTTTTGAGAACTCAGAGTGAGTAAATTGGCCATTTTCATGCACTTTTAACCATTCCATAAATCTTGTGTTTAGGGCCCCTGGAAGCATGAAAATCACTTTAAACATGCTAATTTTAGCTCTAACACTGATGATCCACCTACAAATGTGAACTGACGTTCAAAAATAAAACATTTGAAAACGGACCATTTTCCACATTTCTGAAGCATGACGTAATGGGGGGGTGTTATCTCTTTTGTCGAAAATCAGCTGTTTTTGATTGAACATTAAATGCCTCCAAATAGTATTTAATTCACTTCCCGAGCCCCTGGAAGCATGAAAATCACTTTAAACATGCTAATTTTAGCTCTAACACTGATGATCCACCTACAAATGTGAACTGATGTTCAAAAATAAAACATTTGAAAACGGACCATTTTCCACATTTCTGAAGCATGACGTAATGGGGGGTGTTATCTCTTTTGTGGAAAATCAGCCGTTTTTGCTCGAACATTAAATGCCTCCAAATGGTATTTAATTAACTTCCCGGGGTGAAGAAACCCTTTTTGAGAACTCAGAGTGAGTAAATTGGCCATTTTCATGCACTTTTAACCATTCCATAAATCTTGTGCTTAGGGCCCCTGAAAGCATGAAAATCACTTTAAACATGCTAATTTTAGCTCTAACACTGATGATCCACCTACAAATGTGAACTGACGTTCAAAAATAAAACATTTGAAAACGGACCATTTTCCACATTTCTGAAGCATGACGTAATGGGGGGGTGTTATCTCTTTTGTCAAAAATCAGCTGTTTTTGCTTGAACATTAAATGCCTCCAAATAGTATAAAATTCACTTCCTGAGCACCTGGAAGCATGAAAATCACTTTAAACATGCTAATTTTAGCTCTAACACTGATGATCCACCTACAAATGTGAACTGACGTTCAAAAATAAAACATTTGAAAACGCACCATTTTCCACATTTCTGAAGCATGACGTGATGGGGGGTGTTATCTCTTTTGTCGAAAATCAGCAGTTTTTGCTCGAACATTAAATGCCTCCAAAGGGTATTTAATTAACTTCCCGGGGTGAAGAAACCCTTTTTGAGAACTCAGAGTGAGTAAATTGGCCATTTTCATGCACTTTTAACCATTCCATAAATCTTGTGTTTAGGGCACCTGGAAGCATGAAAATCACTTTAAACATGCTAATTTTAGCTCTAACACTGATGATCCACCTACAAATGTGAACTGACGTTCAAAAATAAAACATTTGAAAAAGGACCATTTTCCACATTTCTGAAGCATGACGTAATGGGGGGTTGTTATCTCTTTTGTCAAAAATCAGCTGTTTTTGATTGAACATTAAATGCCTCCAAATAGTATTTAATTCACTTCCCGAGCCCCTGGAAGCATGAAAATCACTTTAAACATGCTAATTTTAGCTCTAACACTGATGATCCACCTACAAATGTGAACTGACGTTCAAAAATAAAACATTTGAAAACGGACCATTTTCCACATTTCTGAAGCATGACGTAATGGGGGGGTGTTATCTCTTTTGTCGAAAATCAGCCGTTTTTGCTCGAACATTAAATGCCTCCAAATGGTATTTAATTAACTTCCCGGGGTGAATAAACCCTTTTTGAGAACTCAGAGTGAGTAAATTGGCCATTTTCATGCACTTTTAACCATTCCATAAATCTTGTGTTTAGGGCCCCTGGAAGCATGAAAATCACTTTAAACATGCTAATTTTAGCTCCAACACTGATGATCCACCTACAAATGTGAACTGACATTCAAAAATAAAACATTTTAAAACGGACCATTTTCCACATTTCTGAAGCATGACGTAATGGGGGGGGTGTTATCTCTTTTGTCAAAAATCAGCTGTTTTTGATTGAACATTAAATGCCTCCAAATAGTATTTAATTCACTTCCCGAGCCCCTGGAAGCATGAACATCACTATAAACATGCTAATTTTAGCTCTAACACTGATGATTCACCTACATATGTGAACTGACGTTCCAAAATAAAACATTTAAAAACGGACCATTTTCCACATTTCTGAAGCATGACGTAATGGGGGGGTGTTATCTCTTTTGTCGAAAATCAGCCGTTTTTGCTCGAACATTAAATGCCTCCAAATGGTATTTAATTAACTTCCCGGGGTGAAGAAACCCTTTTTGAGAACTCAGAGTGAGTAAATTGGCCATTTTCATGCACTTTTAACCATTCCATAAATCTTGTGTTTAGGGCCCCTGGAAGCATGAAAATCACTTTAAACATGCTAATTTTAGCTCTAACACTGATGATCCACTGACAAATGTGAACTGACGTTAAAAAATAAAACATTTGAAAACGGACCATTTTCCACATTTCTGAAGCATGACGTAATGGGGGGGGTGTTATCTCTTTTGTCAAAAATCAGCTGTTTTTGATTGAACATTAAATGCCTCCAAATAGTATTTAATTCACTTCCCGAGCCCCTGGAAGCATGAAAATCACTTTAAACATGCTAATTTTAGCTCTAACACTGATGATCCACCTACAAATGTGAACTGATGTTCAAAAATAAAACATTTGAAAACGGACCATTTTCCACATTTCTGAAGCATGACGTAATGGGGGGGTGTTATCTCTTGTCGAAAATCAGCTGTTTTTGCTCGAACATTAAATGCCTTCAAATGGTATTTAATTAACTTCCCGGGGTGAAGAAACACTTTTTGAGAACTCAGAGTGAGTAAATTGGCCATTTTCATGCACTTTTAACCATTCCATAAATCTTGTGTTTAGGGCCCCTGGAAGCATGAAAATCACTTTAAACATGCTAATTTTAGCTCTAACACTGATGATCCACCTACAAATGTGAACTGACGTTCAAAAATAAAACATTTGAAAACGGACCATTTTCCACATTTCTGAAGCATGACGTAATGGGGGGGTGTTATCTCTTTTGTCAAAAATCAGCTGTTTTTGCTTGAACATTAAATGCCTCCAAATAGTATAAAATTCACTTCCCGAGCCCCTGGAAGCATGAAAATCACTTTAAACATGCTAATTTTAGCTCTAACACTGATGATCCACCTACAAATGTGAACTGACGTTCAAAAATAAAACATTTGAAAACGCACCATTTTCCACATTTCTGAAGCATGACGTAATGGGGGGTGTTATCTCTTTTGTCGAAAATCAGCAGTTTTTGCTCGAACATTAAATGCCTCCAAATGGTATTTAATTAACTTCCCGGGGTGAAGAAACCCTTTTTGAGAACTCAGAGTGAGTAAATTGGCCATTTTCATGCACTTTTAACCATTCCATAAATCTTGTGTTTAGGGCACCTGGAAGCATGAAAATCACTTTAAACATGCTAATTTTAGCTCTAACACTGATGATCCACCTACAAATGTGAACTGACGTTCAAAAATAAAACATTTGAAAAAGGACCATTTTCCACATTTCTGAAGCATGACGTAATGGGGGGGTGTTATCTCTTTTGTCAAAAATCAGCTGTTTTTGATTGAACATTAAATGCCTCCAAATAGTATTTAATTCACTTCGAGAGCCCCTGGAAGCATGAAAATCACTTTAAACATGCTAATTTTAGCTCTAACACTGATGATCCACCTACAAATGTGAACTGACGTTCAAAAATAAAACATTTGAAAACGGACCATTTTCCACATTTCTGAAGCATGACGTAATGGGGGGGTGTTATCTCTTTTGTCGAAAATCAGCCGTTTTTGCTCGAACATTAAATGCCTCCAAATGGTATTTAATTAACTTCCCGGGGTGAATAAACCCTTTTTGAGAACTCAGAGTGAGTAAATTGGCCATTTTCATGCACTTTTAACCATTCCATAAATCTTGTGTTTAGGGCCCCTGGAAGCATGAAAATCACTTTAAACATGCTAATTTTAGCTCCAACACTGATGATCCACCTACAAATGTGAATTGACATTCAAAAATAAAACATTTTAAAACGGACCATTTTCCACATTTCTGAAGCATGACGTAATGGGGGGGGTGTTATCTCTTTTGTCAAAAATCAGCTGTTTTTGATTGAACATTAAATGCCTCCAAATAGTATTTAATTCACTTCCCGAGCCCCTGGAAGCATGAACATCACTATAAACATGCTAATTTTAGCTCTAACACTGATGATTCACCTACATATGTGAACTGACGTTCCAAAATAAAACATTTGAAAACGGACCATTTTCCACATTTCTGAAGCATGACGTAATGGGGGGGTGTTATCTCTTTTGTCGAAAATCAGCCGTTTTTGCTCGAACATTAAATGCCTCCAAATGGTATTTAATTAACTTCCCGGGGTGAAGAAACCCTTTTTGAGAACTCAGAGTGAGTAAATTGGCCATTTTCATGCACTTTTAACCATTCCATAAATCTTGTGTTTAGGGCCCCTGGAAGCATGAAAATCACTTTAAACATGCTAATTTTAGCTCTAACACTGATGATCCACTGACAAATGTGAACTGACGGTAAATAATAAAACATTTGAAAACGGACCATTTTCCACATTTCTGAAGCATGACGTAATGGGGGGGGTGTTATCTCTTTTGTCAAAAATCAGCTGTTTTTGATTGAACATTAAATGCCTCCAAATAGTATTTAATTCACTTCCCGAGCCCCTGGAAGCATGAACATCACTATAAACATGCTAATTTTAGCTCTAACACTGATGATTCACCTACATATGTGAACTGACGTTCCAAAATAAAACATTTGAAAACGGACCATTTTCCACATTTCTGAAGCATGACGTAATGGGGGGGTGTTATCTCTTTTGTCGAAAATCAGCCGTTTTTGCTCGAACATTAAATGCCTCCAAATGGTATTTAATTAACTTCCCGGGGTGAAGAAACCCTTTTTGAGAACTCAGAGTGAGTAAATTGGCCATTTTCATGCACTTTTAACCATTCCATAAATCTTGTGTTTAGGGCCCCTGGAAGCATGAAAATCACTTTAAACATGCTAATTTTAGCTCTAACACTGATGATCCACTGACAAATGTGAACTGACGGTAAAAAATAAAACATTTGAAAACGGACCATTTTCCACATTTCTGAAGCATGACGTAATGGGGGGGGGTGTTATCTCTTTTGTCAAAAATCAGCTGTTTTTGATTGAACATTAAATGCCTCCAAATAGTATTTAATTCACTTCCCGAGCCCCTGGAAGCATGAAAATCACTTTAAACATGCTAATTTTAGCTCTAACACTGATGATCCACCTACAAATGTGAACTGATGTTCAAAAATAAAACATTTGAAAACGGACCATTTTCCACATTTCTGAAGCATGACGTAATGGGGGGGTGTTATCTCTTTTGTCGAAAATCAGCTGTTTTTGCTCGAACATTAAATGCCTTCAAATGGTATTTAATTAACTTCCCGGGGTGAAGAAACACTTTTTGAGAACTCAGAGTGAGTAAATTGGCCATTTTCATGCACTTTTAACCATTCCATAAATCTTGTGTTTAGGGCCCCTGGAAGCATGAAAATCACTTTAAACATGCTAATTTTAGCTCTAACACTGATGATCCACCTACAAATGTGAACTGACGTTCAAAAATAAAACATTTGAAAACGGACCATTTTCCACATTTCTGAAGCATGACGTAATGGGGGGGGTGTTATCTCTTTTGTCAAAAATCAGATGTTTTTGATTGAACATTAAATGCCTCCAAATAGTATTTAATTCACTTCCCGAGCCCCTGGAAGCATGAAAATCACTTTAAACATGCTAATTTTAGCTCTAACACTGATGATCCACCTACAAATGTGAACTGACGTTCAAAAATAAAACATTTGAAAACGGACCATTTTCCAAATTTCTGAAGCATGACGTAATGGGGGGGTGTTATCTCTTTTGTCGAAAATCAGCCGTTTTTGCTCGAACATTAAATGCCTCCAAATGGTATTTAATTAACTTCCCGGGGTGAAGAAACCCTTTTTGAGAACTCAGAGTGAGTAAATTGGCCATTTTCATGCACTTTTAACCATTCCATAAATCTTGTGTTTAGGGCCCCTGGAAGCATGAAAATCACTTTAAACATGCTAATTTTAGCTCTAACACTGATGATCCACCTACAAATGTGAACTGACGTTCAAAAATAAAACATTTGAAAACGGACCATTTTCCACATTTCTGAAGCATGACGTAATGGGGGGTGTTATCTCTTTTGTCGAAAATCAGCCGTTTTTGCTCGAACATTAAATGCCTCCAAATGGTATTTAATTAACTTCCCGGGGTGAAGAAACCCTTTTTGAGAACTCAGAGTGAGTAAATTGGCCATTTTCATGCACTTTTAACCATTCCATAAATCTTGTGTTTAGGGCCCCTGGAAGCATGAAAATCACTTTAAACATGCTAATTTTAGCTCTAACACTGATGATACACCTACAAATGTGAACTGACGTTCAAAAATAAAACATTTGAAAACGGACCATTTTCCACATTTCTGAAGCATGACGTAATGGGGGGGTATTATCTCTTTTGTCGAAAATCAGCTGTTTTTGATTGAACATTAAATGCCTCCAAATAGTATTTAATTCACTTCCCGAGCCCCTGGAAGCATGAAAATCACTTTAAACATGCTAATTTTAGCTCTAACACTGATGATCCACCTACAAATGTGAACTGATGTTCAAAAATAAAACATTTGAAAACGGACCATTTTCCACATTTCTGAAGCATGACGTAATGGGGGGATGTTATCTCTTTTGTCGAAAATCAGCCGTTTTTGCTCGAACATTAAATGCCTCCAAATGGTATTTAATTAACTTCCCAGGGTGAAGAAACCCTTTTTGAGAACTCAGAGTGAGTAAATTGGCCATTTTCATGCACTTTTAACCATTCCATAAATCTTGTGTTTAGGGCACCTGGAAGCATGAAAATCACTTTAAACATGCTAATTTTAGCTCTAACACTGATGATCCACCTACAAATGTGAACTGACGTTCAAAAATAAAACATTTGAAAACGGACCATTTTCCACATTTCTGAAGCATGACGTAATGGGGGGGTGTTATCTCTTTTGTCAAAAATCAGCTGTTTTTGATTGAACATTAAATGCCTCCAAATAGTATTTAATTCACTTCCCGAGCCCCTGGAAGCATGAAAATCACTTTAAACATGCTAATTTTAGCTCTAACACTGATGATCCACCTACAAATGTGAACTGACGTTCAAAAATAAAACATTTGAAAACGGACCATTTTCCACATTTCTGAAGCATGACGTAATGGGGGGGTGTTATCTCTTTTGTCGAAAATCAGCCGTTTTTGCTCGAACATTAAATGCCTCCAAATGGTATTTAATTAACTTCCCGGGGTGAAGAAACCCTTTTTGAGAACTCAGAGTGAGTAAATTGGCCATTTTCATGCACTTTTAACCATTCCATAAATCTTGTGTTTAGGGCCCCTGGAAGCATGAAAATCACTTTAAACATGCTAATTTTAGCTCTAACACTGATGATCCACCTACAAATGTGAACTGACGTTCAAAAATAAAACATTTGAAAACGGACCATTTTCCACATTTCTGAAGCATGACGTAATGGGGGGGTGTTATCTCTTTTGTCAAAAATCAGCTGTTTTTGCTTGAACATTAAATGCCTCCAAATAGTATTTAATTCACTTCCCGAGCCCCTGGAAGCATGAAAATCACTTTAAACATGCTAATTTTAGCTCTAACACTGATGATCCACCTACAAATGTGAACTGACGTTCAAAAATAAAACATTTGAAAACGGACCATTTTCCACATTTCTGAAGCATGATGTAATGGGGGGGTGTTATCTCTTTTGTCGAAAATCAGCCGTTTTTGCTCGAACATTAAATGCCTCCAAATGGTATTTAATTAACTTCCCGGGGTGAAGAAACCCTTTTTGAGAACTCAGAGTGAGTAAATTGGCCATTTTCATGCACTTTTAACCATTCCATAAATCTTGTGTTTAGGGCCCCTGGAAGCATGAAAATCACTTTAAACATGCTAATTTTAGCTCCAACACTGATGATCCACCTACAAATGTGAACTGACATTCAAAAATAAAACATTTTAAAACGGACCATTTTCCACATTTCTGAAGCATGACGTAATGGGGGGGTGTTATCTCTTTTGTCAAAAATCAGCTGTTTTTGCTTGAACATTAAATGCCTCCAAATAGTATTTAATTCACTTCCCGAGCCCCTGGAAGCATGAAAATCACTTTAAACATGCTAATTTTAGCTCTAACACTGATGATCCACCTACAAATGTGAACTGACGTTCAAAAATAAAACATTTGAAAACGGACCATTTTCCACATTTCTGAAGCATGACGTAATGGGGGGGTGTTATCTCTTTTGTCGAAAATCAGCAGTTTTTGCTCGAACATTAAATGCCTCCAAATGGTATTTAATTAACTTCCCGGGGTGAAGAAACCCTTTTTGAGAACTCAGAGTGAGTAAATTAGCCATTTTCATGCACTTTTAACCATTCCATAAATCTTGTGTTTAGGGCCCCTGGAAGCATGAAAATCACTTTAAACATGCTAATTTTAGCTCTAACACTGATGATCCACCTACAAATGTGAACTGACGTTCAAAAATAAAACATTTGAAAACGGACCATTTTCCACATTTCTGAAGCATGACGTAATGGGGGGGTGTTATCTCTTTTGTCAAAAATCAGCTGTTTTTGATTGAACATTAAATGCCTCCAAATAGTATTTAATTCACTTCCCGAGCCCCTGGAAGCATGAAAATCACTTTAAACATGCTAATTTTAGCTCTAACACTGATGATCCACCTACAAATGTGAACTGACGTTCAAAAATAAAACATTTGAAAACGGACCATTTTCCACATTTCTGAAGCATGACGTAAGGGGGGGGTGTTATCTCTTTTGTCGAAAATCAGCCGTTTTTGCTCGAACATTAAATGCCTCCAAATGGTATTTAATTAACTTCCCGGGGTGAAGAAACCCTTTTTGAGAACTCAGAGTGAGTAAATTGGCCATTTTCACGCACTTTTAACCATTCCATAAATCTTGTGTTTAGGGCCCCTGGAAGCATGAAAATCACTTTAAACATGCTAATTTTAGCTCTAACACTGATGATCCACCTACAAATGTGAACTGACGTTCAAAAATAAAACATTTGAAAACGGACCATTTTCCACATTTCTGAAGCATGACGTAATGGGGGGGTGTTATCTCTTTTGTCAAAAATCAGCTGTTTTTGCTTGAACATTAAATGCCTCCAAATAGTATTTAATTCACTTCCCGAGCCCCTGGAAGCATGAAAATCACTTTAAACATTCTAATTTTAGCTCTAACACTGATGATCCACCTACAAATGTGAACTGACGTTCAAAAATAAAACATTTGAAAACGGACCATTTTCCACATTTCTGAAGCATGACGTAATGGGGGGGTGTTATCTCTTTTGTCGAAAATCAGCCGTTTTTGCTCGAACATTAAATGCCTCCAAATGGTATTTAATTAACTTCCCGGGGTGAAGAAACCCTTTTTGAGAACTCAGAGTGAGTAAATTGGCCATTTTCATGCACTTTTAACCATTCCATAAATCTTGTGTTTAGGGCCCCTGGAAGCATGAAAATCACTTTAAACATGCTAATTTTAGCTCTAACACTGATGATCCACCTACAAATGTGAACTGACGTTCAAAAATAAAACATTTGAAAACGGACCATTTTCCACATTTCTGAAGCATGACGTAATGGGGGGGTGTTATCTCTTTTGTCGAAAATCAGCTGTTTTTGATTGAACATTAAATGCCTCCAAATAGTATTTAATTCACTTCCCGAGCCCCTGGAAGCATGAAAATCACTTTAAACATGCTAATTTTAGCTCTAACACTGATGATCCACCTACAAATGTGAACTGATGTTCAAAAATAAAACATTTGAAAACGGACCATTTTCCACATTTCTGAAGCATGACGTAATAGGGGGGTGTTATCTCTTTTGTCGAAAATCAGCTGTTTTTGCTCGAACATTAAATGCCTTCAAATGGTATTTAATTAACTTCCCGGGGTGAAGAAACACTTTTTGAGAACTCAGAGTGAGTAAATTGGCCATTTTCATGCACTTTTAACCATTCCATAAATCTTGTGTTTAGGGCCCCTGGAAGCATGAAAATCACTTTAAACATGCTAATTTTAGCTCTAACACTGATGATCCACCTACAAATGTGAACTGACGTTCAAAAATAAAACATTTGAAAACGGACCATTTTCCACATTTCTGAAGCATGACGTAATGGGGGGGTGTTATCTCTTTTGTCAAAAATCAGCTGTTTTTGCTTGAACATTAAATGCCTCCAAATAGTATTTAATTCACTTCCCGAGCCCCTGGAAGCATGAAAATCACTTTAAACATGCTAATTTTAGCTCTAACACTGATGATCCACCTACAAATGTGAACTGACGTTCAAAAATAAAACATTTGAAAACGGACCATTTTCCACATTTCTGAAGCATGACGTAATGGGGGGGTGTTATCTCTTTTGTCGAAAATCAGCCGTTTTTGCTCGAACATTAAATGCCTCCAAATGGTATTTAATTAACTTCCCGGGGTGAAGAAACCCTTTTTGAGAACTCAGAGTGAGTAAATTGGCCATTTTCATGCCCTTTTAACCATTCCATAAATCTTGTGTTTAGGGCCCCTGGAAGCATGAAAATCACTTTAAACATGCTAATTTTAGCTCTAACACTGATGATCCACCTACAAATGTGAACTGACGTTCAAAAATAAAACATTTGAAAACGGACCATTTTCCACATTTCTGAAGCATGACGTAATGGGGGGGTGTTATCTCTTTTGTCGAAAATCAGCTGTTTTTGATTGAACATTAAATGCCTCCAAATAGTATTTAATTCACTTCCCGAGCCCCTGGAAGCATGAAAATCACTTTAAACATGCTAATTTTAGCTCTAACACTGATGATCCACCTACAAATGTGAACTGATGTTCAAAAATAAAACATTTGAAAACGGACCATTTTCCACATTTCTGAAGCATGACGTAATAGGGGGGTGTTATCTCTTTTGTCGAAAATCAGCTGTTTTTGCTCGAACATTAAATGCCTTCAAATGGTATTTAATTAACTTCCCGGGGTGAAGAAACACTTTTTGAGAACTCAGAGTGAGTAAATTGGCCATTTTCATGCACTTTTAACCATTCCATAAATCTTGTGTTTAGGGCCCCTGGAAGCATGAAAATCACTTTAAACATGCTAATTTTAGCTCTAACACTGATGATCCACCTACAAATGTGAACTGACGTTCAAAAATAAAACATTTGAAAACGGACCATTTTCCACATTTCTGAAGCATGACGTAATGGGGGGGGTGTTATCTCTTTTGTCAAAAATCAGCTGTTTTTGATTGAACATTAAATGCCTCAAAATAGTATTTAATTCACTTCCCGAGCCCCTGGAAGCATGAAAATCACTTTAAACATGCTAATTTTAGCTCTAACACTGATGATCCACCTACAAATGTGAACTGATGTTCAAAAATAAAACATTTGAAAACGGACCATTTTCCACATTTCTGAAGCATGACGTAATGGGGGGTGTTATCCCTTTTGTCGAAAATCAGCCGTTTTTGCTCGAACATTAAATGCCTCCAAATGGTATTTAATTAACTTCCCGGGGTGAAGAAACCCTTTTTGAGAACTCAGAGTGAGTAAATTGGCCATTTTCATGCACTTTTAACCATTCCATAAATCTTGTGTTTAGGGCCCCTGGAAGCATGAAAATCACTTTAAACATGCTAATTTTAGCTCTAACACTGATGATCCACCTACAAATGTGAACTGACGTTCAAAAATAAAACATTTGAAAACGGACCATTTTCCACATTTCTGAAGCATGACGTAATGGGGGGGTGTTATCTCTTTTGTCGAAAATCAGCCGTTTTTGCTCGAACATTAAATGCCTCCAAATGGTATTTAATTAACTTCCTGGGGTGAAGAAACCCTTTTTGAGAACTCAGAGTGAGTAAATTGGCCATTTTCATGCACTTTTAACCATTCCATAAATCTTGTGTTTAGGGCCCCTGGAAGCATGAAAATCACTTTAAACATGCTAATTTTAGCTCTAACACTGATGATCCACCTACAAATGTGAACTGACGTTAAAAAATAAAACATTTGAAAACGGACCATTTTCCACATTTCTGAAGCATGACGTAATGGGGGGGTGTTATCTCTTTTGTCAAAAATCAGCTGTTTTTGATTGAACATTAAATGCCTCCAAATAGTATTTAATCCACTTCCCGAGCCCCTGGAAGCATGAAAATCACTTTAAACATGCTAATTTTAGCTCTAACACTGATGATCCACCTACAAATGTGAACTGATGTTCAAAAATAAAACATTTGAAAACGGACCATTTTCCACATTTCTGAAGCATGACGTAATGGGGGGGTGTTATCTCTTTTGTCGAAAATCAGCTGTTTTTGCTCGAACATTAAATGCCTTCAAATGGTATTTAATTAACTTCCCGGGGTGAAGAAACACTTTTTGAGAACTCAGAGTGAGTAAATTGGCCATTTTCATGCACTTTTAACCATTCCATAAATCTTGTGTTTAGGGCCCCTGGAAGCATGAAAATCACTTTAAACATGCTAATTTTAGCTCTAACACTGATGATCCACCTACAAATGTGAACTGACGTTCAAAAATAAAACATTTGAAAACGGACCATTTTCCACATTTCTGAAGCATGACGTAATGGGGGGGTGTTATCTCTTTTGTCAAAAATCAGATGTTTTTGATTGAACATTAAATGCCTCCAAATAGTATTTAATTCACTTCCCGAGCCCCTGGAAGCATGAAAATCACTTTAAACATGCTAATTTTAGCTCTAACACTGATGATCCACCTACAAATGTGAACTGATGTTCAAAAATAAAACATTTGAAAACGGACCATTTTCCACATTTCTGAAGCATGGCGTAATGGGGGGGTGTTATCTCTTTTGTCGAAAATCAGCCGTTTTTGCTCGAACATTAAATGCCTCCAAATGGTATTTAATTAACTTCCCGGGGTGAAGAAACCCTTTTTGAGAACTCAGAGTGAGTAAATTGGCCATTTTCATGCACTTTTAACCATTCCATAAATCTTGTGTTTAGGGCACCTGGAAGCATGAAAATCACTTTAAACATGCTAATTT
Source organism: Lissotriton vulgaris (assembly GCF_964263255.1). NCBI lineage: Eukaryota > Metazoa > Chordata > Amphibia > Caudata > Salamandridae > Lissotriton > Lissotriton vulgaris. Next base: position 769,217 of record NW_028241489.1, on the reverse strand, counting down.
TAGCTCGAACACTGATGATCCACCTACAAATGTGAACTGACGTTCAAAAAAAAAACATTTGAAAAAGGACCATTTTCCACATTTCTGAAGCATGACGTAATGGGGGGGTGTTATCTCTTTTGTCAAAAATCAGCTGTTTTTGATTGAACATTAAATGCCTCCAAATAGTATTTAATTCACTTCCCGAGCCCCTGGAAGCATGAAAATCACTTTAAACATGCTAATTTTAGCTCTAACACTGATGATCCACCTACAAATGTGAACTGACGTTCAAAAATAAAACATTTGAAAACGGACCATTTTCCACATTTCTGAAGCATGACGTAATGGGGGGTGTTATCTCTTTTGTCAAAAATCAGCTGTTTTTGATTGAACATTAAATGCCTCAAAATAGTATTATAGCCGAGATACCCGCCACCCCCTCTCAACACAATCCCCAAAGGAGTGAAACCGGAAACAGTTCTTGAAGTTTTTGGAAGTGGGATGGAGTGACCATCCCGGCCGTATTTATTAAAACAAAATTAAAACATTAAACGTTTCATGTTATGTACAATTTCATTACCATATTGCGATGTTTGGCTAACCTTAACAGATTCTCTAATACAGAGGTTCTCCTAGCCGAACTAGCAACCTACAAAACATTTCATGACATATTGAAATTGTACAACCTAACGTTTAAGGGCCAACAGCAAGGTCATAACCGGTGTCAAGATCCCTAACCGGACTTACCCCTCCCACTTGGGATGGGCGACAGCACGGAGGCGTACCTCAAGTGCAACTACTACCAATTTCCCTTGACTTGACGGGGGCACCTAAAACTCGACGCCAGTTAAAGGTCGTTCGAATACTCGTGTGAGGTATCTAGAAGGTATCGTGGCCCTTATCCCAACCCCACACAACTTACCGCATCTGCCGTCGCAGATGTCACTGGCCCCGGGAAATTCCCCAGGAGGGGGCTGTAACCCCTCCTACAAAGGAAGGGGCCTTGACCGCCTTTCCTTTACTTCCGGCGACCCATCCTTAGAAGGGACCGCCTCCCCATTGAGGGGCCAATGGCCACCTCTCCCGAGCGCTCCCATCCGTGTTGGGTGACGCCCACTCATAGGGATCTACTAATTAGTGCTCACCGATCATGACCTTACCGCCTACCAAAATAAATACGACAGTGCAAATTAACCTAAGAATACCTTGGCCACTATGACCGAAAGAGCATACATCAAAATTCGACACTAACTGAATATCTTTAATGGCAAACATACTCAAAACGAACATTCTTTATTAACTCAAAATCAACATGGCACTACAACCTGGAAACGAAAACAAAACAAAATTAATCAACTTTATTATACACAACTGGCTGTCTTCAGGGGCTGGTGGGTGGGTCAAAATTGGCTCTTCGTTCTGTCCCGAGCTCACGTGCAGCGAGGAGGTGCAGCTTCAGAGCACAAGAACAAGAGGATGTCTTCTGGTCTTGCGTCCCTTTTTATCCGTCTTCAGGGCGGGCGTATACCCGCCCCTGCCTGCCCCTGAGGGCGTGGCTGGCTGCGTCGGTGTCTAGGCCAGCCCACTCTAGGGCGGGAACGGGCGCGCCCCAGCTACGCCGCTTCGGGCATACCAGCTGAGACGCGCCTCCCGCCCAAAATGGCTTCCCGGGGGGATCGAGGCACTCGGCCATAAGTTCGGGGGGACCGATTCGGTCGCCCCTTTCCATATAGCCGAGATACCCGCCACCCCCTCTCAACACAATCCCCAAAGGAGTGAAACCGGAAACAGTTCTTGAAGTTTTTGGAAGTGGGATGGAGTGACCATCCCGGCCGTATTTATTAAAACAAAATTAAAACATTAAACGTTTCATGTTATGTACAATTTCATTACCATATTGCGATGTTTGGCTAACCTTAACAGATTCTCTAATACAGAGGTTCTCCTAGCCGAACTAGCAACCTACAAAACATTTCTTGACATATTGAAATTGTACAACCTAACGTTTAAGGGCCAACAGCAAGGTCATAACCGGTGTCAAGATCCCTAACCGGACTTACCCCTCCCACTTGGGATGGGCGACAGCACGGAGGCGTACCTCAAGTGCAACTACTACCAATTTCCCTTGACTTGACAGGGGCACCTAAAACTCGACGCCAGTTAAAGGTCGTTCGAATACTCGTGTGAGGTATCTAGAAGGTATCGTGGCCCTTATCCCAACCCCACACAACTTACCGCATCTGCCGTCGCAGATGTCACTGGCCCCGGGAAATTCCCCAGGAGGGGGCTGTAACCCCTCCTACAAAGGAAGGGGCCTTGACCGCCTTTCCTTTACTTCCGGCGACCCATCCTTAGAAGGGACCGCCTCCCCATTGAGGGGCCAATGGCCACCTCTCCCGAGCGCTCCCATCCGTGTTGGGTGACGCCCACTCATAGGGATCTACTAATTAGTGCTCACCGATCATGACCTTACCGCCACAGGCCCGGATAGTTGACCGGCTATCCGGGCCCCCCACCAAAACTCCTAGCTAAAGGTCATGTTCCAACGTTTTTAACCATGCTAAGAAGTCTCCTATGAGTAACTCATTTCCCACCCGAGACAAATGCACACCATCCCCCATATACATGCTGTCATCATTAATACAACCGTGCGAGATAGAATGCAATGTCCTGGAACGGAACAACCTACTCATTTTGTTATTAAGTTTCCTAACAGAATGGTTCAAAGCAGGGATCGAAATAGCCCCCCGCCACTCTTTTCGTGGGATGATATGAGACCACGCAATTATGCACCCCGGAACTTTCCTCGCCAACCAACTTACGGTGGAAAGCATCGCCTCCAGGAGAAGTCGTCTACCGGTGGTGACCAAATCATTGCCCCCTAAATGTACTATGACTATAGACGGCGGTGACCTCATCCGCCCTAACAAACCCTCAAAGTAAGCTTGAAACTGGTCAATACAGAGACCGCCCCTTCCGTAGAAGGACATCCTGTACCCGTATTCCCCAGCTACGTGAATCAGGTCACCTGCTTTGAATACGTCTGCGGCACGCCTCACGTATGAGTGGCCCACGACCCACACCTCCTTTTTCACAGCCGGTGATGTCTGACCGCTGGCCCGGTGTTGGGTCGACTGCATAGTCCGCCCCGCCTTGAAGGCTTGCGTAACTGAAAACCAAACAAAAGACAAGAAGCGTGAGTACATCGTTACAGCTTCACAACATGTGCAACCGCACATACCTCTTATAACAATTGGAGGACCAACGCCCCACTCGTTTTACTTGTTCCACATTAAGACCCCTGGCTGCAGCTTCAGTGGCAGCCCCTATCCGAAAGGAATGGGTCCCAAACTCACCCGGGTCCAAGCCTGCTGCGGTAATTGACATCGCGAGCACCCGCTGAAACTGAAACTTTGTCAGTGGGGTGGCGTCCGCGTGTCTCAACATTGTCCCCCCCCATGATGCCACCCTTTGTGCTAGGTAGTCCTCTAAACACCTCACCGGACACATGGAGGACCCTGGAATCCTGCGAATGACTATGCAGTCTCCCACCCCACTTTGATCGGTTTTTGACTTGACAAAGGATACCGTCATAGTCTCACCCCTGATCTGAACGTGTTCCCGGCACAAACCCCCCGCCACATCCCGCTTGCTCCTTGCCACCAGCTCACTTATCCTCATAGCCCCGTGAAATGCAAGCGTAAAAGCGGCTCGGAACAAACAGGCCTCGAACTGAGACGAGCATATGTCGGGGAGTGTGGCCAGCAACTGGGACAACCTATCCAGACCTATCGGGCGCCTCTCATCTACTCTGCGACCCTCAAGGCGTTGCCACCCACGCAGCGCTTTCTGTACAGCAAAAGACGCTGTCGGGTCCTGGATATTATGAGCCCTGGCAACAAAGGAGATGGCAGCACGATGCCTCTGGGCTGTAGCCACCGACTTCCCAGCCTTACGCAAGGACATCAGAAAATGTACTACCCAATCCTCATGCCCCCAAAGTCCCCCTCTCTCAGTCCCCAAAAAGGCCAAATAAGCCCGAAACGCCCCTTCGTATGCCTTCCTCGTCCTTGGTGCTAGACTCTCTCCCACGAGGTAACGAAGTTCGGGGCACCGAGAGACCAGAGAGCTTCGGGAAAGGGTGCTGGCTCGGGGTCCGCTGAGGGAAGGAAACCCGAGAAAGCCTGCATTTGAAAACGAGACAGTGCATCAGCAGCCTGATTCATCACCCCCGGGACATGCTTTGCTCTGAATACCACGTTCAGTTGCATACACAGTAAGACAATCTCTTTAAGCAGCCTCAAAATCATTTTACAACGTGCTGCCTGACTATTAATGCATTCTACAACGGTCATATTGTCAGACCAAAATATGACAGAATGATTTTTGAAACCATCGGGCCAGGATCTAAGGGCCACCAAAATAGGAAACAGCTCAAGGAAAGCAATATTACTCGTCAGCCCCTCCTCGTGCCACCATGTTGGCCACTTTTGTGCCGACCATTTTGTGCCGAAGATGGCGCCGAAACCCATGCTTCCCGCTGAATCCGTCCACAGACCCAGCTCTTCAGAGGACAAGGCCGGTTTGTTCCAGACGACTCGACCATTGAAATCCGCCAAGAATGCTAACCAAATACGCATGTCTTGGCGGACCTCGGCCGATAACCTCGTGCGATGGTGGCCCTCTTTTAGGCCGACCATCGCCTGTGCAATCGAACGGGAGAAGGGGCGGGCCATCGGGATCACCCTTAAGGCAAAATTCAACTTCCCCACCAATTGCTGCAATTGATGCAGCGTAACTTTAGGTGCGGTGATACACATTTGCAGGGCTGTCTTGAATTTCGATACTTTGGAAGCTGGTAAACGAAAACAACCCTCACTAGAGTCCAACTCGATCCCGAGGAACTCGAGGCAAGTCGTGGGACCCACAGTTTTACCTGGTGCCAACGGCACGCCAAATTGATTCATTAAAACACAAAATTCAGTCAAGGCCCGGGCACATTCATCATCCCCAGCGGCCCCAAGGAACAGAAAATCATCGAGGTAATGCATCACGTTCCGAAAACCTGTTTTCTTCGTGTAAACCCATTGCAGAAAACTACTGAATTTCTCGAAATAAGCACAAGATATCGAGCACCCCATTGGCATACACCTGTCCATGTAATACAAACCTTGAAACATGAATCCCAACAAACGTTGATCATCCGGGTATACCGGGAGCAAACGGAACGCTGACTCGATATCTGATTTCGCCATCAGCGTCCCGGGCCCCAGGCGATTCAAAATGGCGACGGCCTCATCGAATGATGCGTACCGCACCGAACACATTTCTGGATTAATTGCATCGTTTACAGAAAGGCCATGAGGGGCTGATAAATTGTGAATCAATCGAAACTCACCCGGGTCCTTCTTGGGGACCGCCCCTAAAGGAGAACAAACAAAGTTCGGTACCGGGGGGACAGGAAACGGGCCGGCAACCCGACCTCGGGTAACCTCTTTCTGGATCTTATCCTGCACTACAGTTGTATGCTGCAAGACGGAAAGTTGATTTTTGCACGACCCGACACCCTGAAAGCTACCCACCGGGATGCGGAAACCATATGAAAAACCGTTTCGTAGCACCCCAGCAGAAGTACGATCAGGGTATTCGCTGAGCCAGGGAATCATCGCCAGGGTATCAATCGGGGTTGGTAAAGGCGCCCCTCGGACTATATTAGACCTGTTTAGCGCCTCCTCTACCCCCATTTTCACCCGATTTGGCTCTGCACGAGGACTCAGGATGGGGTGCCCCACAACCACTACATTCGTGTTTGAACTTACAAGACCCCGGGGGCCTAGTACATTTGCTTCTGTTGAAATTGAAACAGAACCCCCTCTTCCCTGTATTGCCGGCGGGTCTCGGGTAATCGTCTGTACCCGTACCCGACCGAAAGGGCGTCCCCCCATTTTGGCGGGAGGACTCACTAACAGCACTCCCTACCAATGGCACTTTCAACATTCCGGACTCTTTCATCTTATTCCACGTTAAAGAATCGTAACAGTCCCAGGTTAAACTTTTGTTATGCTCCATCGCTTTCCTGAAAAGGTTGTCATAACAGAACCATTGGTTACCTTGATGTGATGTTGAGTACCCCATAATTCGTGACTGATATACTGGAAATTCAGGGAGTAAATCAGGCCTACGTTCCCCCAAAATTGCCGTGAAAATTCCCCAAGCATTACCCCAGTTACCAATATTTTCATTCACTTTAAAGGCGGCCATTTTTGCGCGCCAAACACTCGGATGCATCAGATCCTTTTGACCTTTAACAGTTTCGACCTCATAGTGATCAACGAGCAGGGAGAAAATGTTAACGTATTCCCCCGCCCAAATCTTTTCCTTTATTGGCAAAGGAACATGTTGCCCCAGTCTTTCTCTACGAGAGGGTGTTGACTCATCCCTTGCAATCGGCAATGGCCGCTTACCTGCACCGGACGCTGCTTCCGTCCCTCGTGGCTTGTCTATCGCCGCATCCGGCGCGGGCACCTTGGCTGTATCACGTTTCTCGCGCAACTGCTTTATGAGAGCTTGCGCTTCGGTAGCCATGGCGCCCCCATTGCTGTCCCCCAACCATGCTGCTAACTGTGCCGCCAACTCAGGAGGCATATCTCCGGCAGACGTCGGGGTAACTATCACGGGAATCGGATTCCCCTCATCTGGTACCGGGGCCGGTACCGGGGCTGGCGCCTCGAGCGGAGAACAGGGAACCGGGACGTCTCCCCCGACCGGCCCCCTTCTCGGCCTCTTTGGCTTCCCTCCGGCCGGTGGACGCCCCGATCCCTCCTCACCGTCTCGCTCCGCCAACCGCTTCTTAATTTCGGACATATCCTTCATGAGTGCCCGAACCAACTGGTCAGTCGACATTCTCTTTGTTCCTTTCTTGGGCATCCTTTCGACGAAGTATCTAAAAGACAAAGAGAAAGATTAAAACGCTCAAAATTGGCTCTTCGTTCTGTCCCGAGCTCACGTGCAGCGAGGAGGTGCAGCTTCAGAGCACAAGAACAAGAGGATGTCTTCTGGTCTTGCGTCCCTTTTTATCCGTCTTCAGGGCGGGCGTATACCCGCCCCTGCCTGCCCCTGAGGGCGTGGCTGGCTGCGTCGGTGTCTAGGCCAGCCCACTCTAGGGCGGGAACGGGCGCGCCCCAGCTACGCCGCTTCGGGCATACCAGCTGAGACGCGCCTCCCGCCCAAAATGGCTTCCCGGGGGGATCGAGGCACTCGGCCATAAGTTCGGGGGGACCGATTCGGTCGCCCCTTTCCATTAATTCACTTCCCGAGCCCCTGGAAGCATGAAAATCACTTTAAACATGCTAATTTTAGCTCTAACACTGATGATCCACCTACAAATGTGAACTGATGTTCAAAAATAAAACATTTGAAAACGGACCATTTTCCACATTTCTGAAGCATGACGTAATGGGGGGGTGTTATCCCTTTTGTCGAAAATCAGCCGTTTTTGCTCGAACATTAAATGCCTCCAAATGGTATTTAATTAACTTCCCGGGGTGAAGAAACCCTTTTTGAGAACTCAGAGTGAGTAAATTGGCCATTTTCATGCACTTTTAACCATTCCATAAATCTTGTGTTTAGGGCCCCTGGAAGCATGAAAATCACTTTAAACATGCTAATTTTAGCTCTAACACTGATGATCCACCTACAAATGTGAACTGACGTTCAAAAATAAAACATTTGAAAACGGACCATTTTCCACATTTCTGAAGCATGACGTAATGGGGGGGGTGTTATCTCTTTTGTCGAAAATCAGCCGTTTTTGCTCGAACATTAAATGCCTCCAAATGGTATTTAATTAACTTCCTGGGGTGAAGAAACCCTTTTTGAGAACTCAGAGAGAGTAAATTGGCCATTTTCATGCACTTTTAACCATTCCATAAATCTTGTGTTTAGGGCCCCTGGAAGCATGAAAATCACTTTAAACATGCTAATTTTAGCTCCAACACTGATGATCCACCTACAAATGTGAACTGACATTCAAAAATAAAACATTTGAAAACGGACCATTTTCCACATTTCTGAAGCATGACGTAATGGGGGGGGTGTTATCTCTTTTGTCAAAAATCAGCTGTTTTTGATTGAACATTAAATGCCTCCAAATAGTATTTAATTCACTTCCCGAGCCCCTGGAAGCATGAACATCACTATAAACATGCTAATTTTAGCTCTAACACTGATGATTCACCTACATATGTGAACTGACGTTCCAAAATAAAACATTTGAAAACGGACCATTTTCCACATTTCTGAAGCATGACGTAATGGGGGGGGTGTTATCTCTTTTGTCGAAAATCAGCCGTTTTTGCTCGAACATTAAATGCCTCCAAATGGTATTTAATTAACTTCCCGGGGTGAAGAAACCCTTTTTGAGAACTCAGAGTGAGTAAATTGGCCATTTTCATGCACTTTTAACCATTCCATAAATCTTGTGTTTAGGGCCCCTGAAAGCATGAAAATCACTTTAAACATGCTAATTTTAGCTCTAACACTGATGATCCACCTACAAATGTGAACTGACGTTCAAAAATAAAACATTTGAAAACGGACCATTTTCCACATTTCTGAAGCATGACGTAATGGGGGGGTGTTATCTCTTTTGTCAAAAATCAGCTGTTTTTGCTTGAACATTAAATGCCTCCAAATAGTATAAAATTCACTTCCCGAGCCCCTGGAAGCATGAAAATCACTTTAAACATGCTAATTTTAGCTCTAACACTGATGATCCACCTACAAATGTGAACTGACGTTCAAAAATAAAACATTTGAAAACGCACCATTTTCCACATTTCTGAAGCATGACGTAATGGGGGGTGTTATCTCTTTTGTCGAAAATCAGCAGTTTTTGCTCGAACATTAAATGCCTCCAAATGGTATTTAATTAACTTCCCGGGGTGAAGAAACCCTTTTTGAGAACTCAGAGTGAGTAAATTGGCCATTTTCATGCACTTTTAACCATTCCATAAATCTTGTGTTTAGGGCACCTGGAAGCATGAAAATCACTTTAAACATGCTAATTTTAGCTCTAACACTGATGATCCACCTACAAATGTGAACTGACGTTCAAAAATAAAACATTTGAAAAAGGACCATTTTCCACATTTCTGAAGCATGACGTAATGGGGGGGTGTTATCTCTTTTGTCAAAAATCAGCTGTTTTTGATTGAACATTAAATGCCTCCAAATAGTATTTAATTCACTTCCCGAGCCCCTGGAAGCATGAAAATCACTTTAAACATGCTAATTTTAGCTCTAACACTGATGATCCACCTACAAATGTGAACTGACGTTCAAAAATAAAACATTTGAAAACGGACCATTTTCCACATTTCTGAAGCATGACGTAATGGGGGGGTGTTATCTCTTTTGTCGAAAATCAGCCGTTTTTGCTCGAACATTAAATGCCTCCAAATGGTATTTAATTAACTTCCCGGGGTGAATAAACCCTTTTTGAGAACTCAGAGTGAGTAAATTGGCCATTTTCATGCACTTTTAACCATTCCATAAATCTTGTGTTTAGGGCCCCTGGAAGCATGAAAATCACTTTAAACATGCTAATTTTAGCTCCAACACTGATGATCCACCTACAAATGTGAACTGACATTCAAATATAAAACATTTTAAAACGGACCATTTTCCACATTTCTGAAGCATGACGTAATGGGGGGGGGTGTTAACTCTTTTGTCAAAAATCAGCTGTTTTTGATTGAACATTAAATGCCTCCAAATAGTATTTAATTCACTTCCCGAGCCCCTGGAAGCATGAACATCACTATAAACATGCTAATTTTAGCTCTAACACTGATGATTCACCTACATATGTGAACTGACGTTCCAAAATAAAACATTTGAAAACGGACCATTTTCCACATTTCTGAAGCATGACGTAATGGGGGGTGTTATCTCTTTTGTCGAAAATCAGCCGTGTTTGCTCGAACATTAAATGCCTCCAAATGGTATTTAATTAACTTCCCGGGGTGAAGAAACCCTTTTTGAGAACTCAGAGTGAGTAAATTGGCCATTTTCATGCACTTTTAACCATTCCATAAATCTTGTGTTTAGGGCCCCTGGAAGCATGAAAATCACTTTAAACATGCTAATTTTAGCTCTAACACTGATGATCCACTGACAAATGTGAACTGACGTTAAAAAATAAAACATTTGAAAACGGACCATTTTCCACATTTCTGAAGCATGACGTAATGGGGGGGTGTTATCTCTTTTGTCAAAAATCAGCTGTTTTTGATTGAGCATTAAATGCCTCCAAATAGTATTTAATTCACTTCCCGAGCCCCTGGAAGCATGAAAATCACTTTAAACATGCTAATTTTAGCTCTAACACTGATGATCCACCTACAAATGTGAACTGATGTTCAAAAATAAAACATTTGAAAACGGACCATTTTCCACATGTCTGAAGCATGACGTAATGGGGGGGTGTTATCTCTTTTGTCGAAAATCAGCTGTTTTTGCTCGAACATTAAATGCCTTCAAATGGTATTTAATTAACTTCCCGGGGTGAAGAAACACTTTTTGAGAACTCAGAGTGAGTAAATTGGCCATTTTCATGCACTTTTAACCATTCCATAAATCTTGTGTTTAGGGCCCCTGGAAGCATGAAAATCACTTTAAACATGCTAATTTTAGCTCTAACACTGATGATCCACCTACAAATGTGAACTGACGTTCAAAAATAAAACATTTGAAAACGGACCATTTTCCACATTTCTGAAGCATGACGTAATGGGGGGGTGTTATCTCTTTTGTCAAAAATCAGATGTTTTTGATTGAACATTAAATGCCTCCAAATAGTATTTAATTCACTTCCCGAGCCCCTGGAAGCATGAAAATCACTTTAAACATGCTAATTTTAGCTCTAACACTGATGATCCACCTACAAATGTGAACTGACGTTCAAAAATAAAACATTTGAAAACGGACCATTTTCCACATTTCTGAAGCATGACGTAATGGGGGGGTGTTATCTCTTTTGCCGAAAATCAGCCGTTTTTGCTCGAACATTAAAATGCCTCCAAATGGTATTTAATTAACTTCCCGGGTTGAAGAAACCCTTTTTGAGAACTCAGAGTGAGTAAATTGGCCATTTTCATGCACTTTTAACCATTCCATAAATCTTGTGTTTAGGGCCCCTGGAAGCATGAAAATCACTTTAAACATGCTAATTTTAGCTATAACACTGATGATCCACCTACAAATGTGAACTGACGTTAAAAAATAAAACATTTGAAAACGGACCATTTTCCACATTTCTGAAGCATGACGTAATGGGGGGTGTTATCTCTTTTGTCAAAAATCAGCTGTTTTTGATTGAACATTAAATGCCTCAAAATAGTATTTAATTCACTTCCCGAGCCCCTGGAAGCATGAAAATCACTTTAAACATGCTAATTTTAGCTCTAACACTGATGATCCACCTACAAATGTGAACTGATGTTCAAAAATAAAACATTTGAAAACGGACCATTTTCCACATTTCTGAAGCATGACGTAATGGGGGGGTGTTATCTCTTTTGTCGAAAATCAGCCGTTTTTGCTCGAACATTAAATGCCTCCAAATGGTATTTAATTAACTTCCTGGGGTGAAGAAACCCTTTTTGAGAACTCAGAGTGAGTAAATTGGCCATTTTCATGCACTTTTAACCATTCCATAAATCTTGTGTTTAGGGCCCCTGGAAGCATGAAAATCACTTTAAACATGCTAATTTTAGCTCTAACACTGATGATCCACCTACAAATGTGAACTGACGTTCAAAAATAAAACATTTGAAAACGGACCATTTTCCACATTTCTGAAGCATGACGTAATGGGGGGGTGTTATCTCTTTTGTCGAAAATCAGCTGTTTTTGATTGAACATTAAATGCCTCCAAATAGTATTTAATTCACTTCCCGAGCCCCTGGAAGCATGAAAATCACTTTAAACATGCTAATTTTAGCTCTAACACTGATGATCCACCTACAAATGTGAACTGATGTTCAAAAATAAAACATTTGAAAACGGACCATTTTCCACATTTCTGAAGCATGACGTAATGGGGGGTGTTATCTCTTTTGTGGAAAATCAGCCGTTTTTGCTCGAACATTAAATGCCTCCAAATGGTATTTAATTAACTTCCCGGGGTGAAGAAACCCTTTTTGAGAACTCAGAGTGAGTAAATTGGCCATTTTCATGCACTTTTAACCATTCCATAAATCTTGTGCTTAGGGCCCCTGAAAGCATGAAAATCACTTTAAACATGCTAATTTTAGCTCTAACACTGATGATCCACCTACAAATGTGAACTGACGTTCAAAAATAAAACATTTGAAAACGGACCATTTTCCACATTTCTGAAGCATGACGTAATGGGGGGGTGTTATCTCTTTTGTCAAAAATCAGCTGTTTTTGCTTGAACATTAAATGCCTCCAAATAGTATAAAATTCACTTCCCGAGCCCCTGGAAGCATGAAAATCACTTTAAACATGCTAATTTTAGCTCTAACACTGATGATCCACCTACAAATGTGAACTGACGTTCAAAAATAAAACATTTGAAAACGCACCATTTTCCACATTTCTGAAGCATGACGTAATGGGGGGTGTTATCTCTTTTGTCGAAAATCAGCAGTTTTTGCTCGAACATTAAATGCCTCCAAAGGGTATTTAATTAACTTCCCGGGGTGAAGAAACCCTTTTTGAGAACTCAGAGTGAGTAAATTGGCCATTTTCATGCACTTTTAACCATTCCATAAATCTTGTGTTTAGGGCACCTGGAAGCATGAAAATCACTTTAAACATGCTAATTTTAGCTCTAACACTGATGATCCACCTACAAATGTGAACTGACGTTCAAAAATAAAACATTTGAAAAAGGACCATTTTCCACATTTCTGAAGCATGACGTAATGGGGGGATGTTATCTCTTTTGTCAAAAATCAGCTGTTTTTGATTGAACATTAAATGCCTCCAAATAGTATTTAATTCACTTCCCGAGCCCCTGGAAGCATGAAAATCACTTTAAACATGCTAATTTTAGCTCTAACACTGATGATCCACCTACAAATGTGAACTGACGTTCAAAAATAAAACATTTGAAAACGGACCATTTTCCACATTTCTGAAGCATGACGTAATGGGGGGGTGTTATCTCTTTTGTCGAAAATCAGCCGTTTTTGCTCGAACATTAAATGCCTCCAAATGGTATTTAATTAACTTCCCGGGGTGAATAAACCCTTTTTGAGAACTCAGAGTGAGTAAATTGGCCATTTTCATGCACTTTTAACCATTCCATAAATCTTGTGTTTAGGGCCCCTGGAAGCATGAAAATCACTTTAAACATGCTAATTTTAGCTCCAACACTGATGATCCACCTACAAATGTGAACGGACATTCAAAAATAAAACATTTTAAAACGGACCATTTTCCACATTTCTGAAGCATGACGTAATGGGGGGGGTGTTATCTCTTTTGTCAAAAATCAGCTGTTTTTGATTGAACATTAAATGCCTCCAAATAGTATTTAATTCACTTCCCGAGCCCCTGGAAGCATGAACATCACTATAAACATGCTAATTTTAGCTCTAACACTGATGATTCACCTACATATGTGAACTGACGTTCCAAAATAAAACATTTGAAAACGGACCATTTTCCACATTTCTGAAGCATGACGTAATGGGGGGGTGTTATCTCTTTTGTCGAAAATCAGCCGTTTTTGCTCGAACATTAAATGCCTCCAAATGGTATTTAATTAACTTCCCGGGGTGAAGAAACCCTTTTTGAGAACTCAGAGTGAGTAAATTGGCCATTTTCATGCACTTTTAACCATTCCATAAATCTTGTGTTTAGGGCCCCTGGAAGCATGAAAATCACTTTAAACATGCTAATTTTAGCTCTAACACTGATGATCCACTGACAAATGTGAACTGACGTTAAAAAATAAAACATTTGAAAACGGACCATTTTCCACATTTCTGAAGCATGACGTAATGGGGGGGGTGTTATCTCTTTTGTCAAAAATCAGCTGTTTTTGATTGAACATTAAATGCCTCCAAATAGTATTTAATTCACTTCCCGAGCCCCTGGAAGCATGAAAATCACTTTAAACATGCTAATTTTAGCTCTAACACTGATGATCCACCTACAAATGTGAACTGATGTTCAAAAATAAAACATTTGAAAACGGACCATTTTCCACATTTCTGAAGCATGACGTAATGGGGGGGTGTTATCTCTTGTCGAAAATCAGCTGTTTTTGCTCGAACATTAAATGCCTTCAAATGGTATTTAATTAACTTCCCGGGGTGAAGAAACCCTTTTTGAGAACTCAGAGTGAGTAAATTGGCCATTTTCATGCACTTTTAACCATTCCATAAATCTTGTGCTTAGGGCCCCTGAAAGCATGAAAATCACTTTAAACATGCTAATTTTAGCTCTAACACTGATGATCCACCTACAAATGTGAACTGACGTTCAAAAATAAAACATTTGAAAACGGACCATTTTCCACATTTCTGAAGCATGACGTAATGGGGGGGTGTTATCTCTTTTGTCAAAAATCAGCTGTTTTTGCTTGAACATTAAATGCCTCCAAATAGTATAAAATTCACTTCCCGAGCCCCTGGAAGCATGAAAATCACTTTAAACATGCTAATTTTAGCTCTAACACTGATGATCCACCTACAAATGTGAACTGACGTTCAAAAATAAAACATTTGAAAACGCACCATTTTCCACATTTCTGAAGCATGACGTAATGGGGGTGTTATCTCTTTTGTCGAAAATCAGCAGTTTTTGCTCGAACATTAAATGCCTCCAAATGGTATTTAATTAACTTCCCGGGGTGAAGAAACCCTTTTTGAGAACTCAGAGTGAGTAAATTGGCCATTTTCATGCACTTTTAACCATTCCATAAATCTTGTGTTTAGGGCACCTGGAAGCATGAAAATCACTTTAAACATGCTAATTTTAGCTCTAACACTGATGATCCACCTACAAATGTGAACTGACGTTCAAAAATAAAACATTTGAAAAAGGACCATTTTCCACATTTCTGAAGCATGACGTAATGGGGGGGTGTTATCTCTTTTGTCAAAAATCAGCTGTTTTTGATTGAACATTAAATGCCTCCAAATAGTATTTAATTCACTTCCCGAGCCCCTGGAAGCATGAAAATCACTTAAAACATGCTAATTTTAGCTCTAACACTGATGATCCACCTACAAATGTGAACTGACGTTCAAAAATAAAACATTTGAAAACGGACCATTTTCCACATTTCTGAAGCATGACGTAATGGGGGGGTGTTATCTCTTTTGTCGAAAATCAGCCGTGTTTGCTCGAACATTAAATGCCTCCAAATGGTATTTAATTAACTTCCCGGGGTGAATAAACCCTTTTTGAGAACTCAGAGTGAGTAAATTGGCCATTTTCATGCACTTTTAACCATTCCATAAATCTTGTGTTTAGGGCCCCTGGAAGCATGAAAATCACTTTAAACATGCTAATTTTAGCTCCAACACTGATGATCCACCTACAAATGTGAACTGACATTCAAAAATAAAACATTTTAAAACGGACCATTTTCCACATTTCTGAAGCATGACGTAATGGGGGGGGTGTTATCTCTTTTGTCAAAAATCAGCTGTTTTTGATTGAACATTAAATGCCTCCAAATAGTATTTAATTCACTTCCCGAGCCCCTGGAAGCATGAACATCACTATAAACATGCTAATTTTAGCTCTAACACTGATGATTCACCTACATATGTGAACTGACGTTCCAAAATAAAACATTTGAAAACGGACCATTTTCCACATTTCTGAAGCATGACGTAATGGGGGGGTGTTATCTCTTTTGTCGAAAATCAGCCGTTTTTGCTCGAACATTAAATGCCTCCAAATGGTATTTAATTAACTTCCCGGGGTGAAGAAACCCTTTTTGAGAACTCAGAGTGAGTAAATTGGCCATTTTCATGCACTTTTAACCATTCCATAAATCTTGTGTTTAGGGCCCCTGGAAGCATGAAAATCACTTTAAACATGCTAATTTTAGCTCTAACACTGATGATCCACTGACAAATGTGAACTGACGTTAAAAAATAAAACATTTGAAAACGGACCATTTTCCACATTTCTGAAGCATGACGTAATGGGGGGGGTGTTATCTCTTTTGTCAAAAATCAGCTGTTTTTGATTGAACATTAAATGCCTCCAAATAGTATTTAATTCACTTCCCGAGCCCCTGGAAGCATGAAAATCACTTTAAACATGCTAATTTTAGCTCTAACACTGATGATCCACCTACAAATGTGAACTGATGTTCAAAAATAAAACATTTGAAAACGGACCATTTTCCACATTTCTGAAGCATGACGTAATGGGGGGGTGTTATCTCTTTTGTCGAAAATCAGCTGTTTTTGCTCGAACATTAAATGCCTTCAAATGGTATTTAATTAACTTCCCGGGGTGAAGAAACACTTTTTGAGAACTCAGAGTGAGTAAATTGGCCATTTTCATGCACTTTTAACCATTCCATAAATCTTGTGTTTAGGGCCCCTGGAAGCATGAAAATCACTTTAAACATGCTAATTTTAGCTCTAACACTGATGATCCACCTACAAATGTGAACTGACGTTCAAAAATAAAACATTTGAAAACGGACCATTTTCCACATTTCTGAAGCATGACGTAATGGGGGGGTGTTATCTCTTTTGTCAAAAATCAGATGTTTTTGATTGAACATTAAATGCCTCCAAATAGTATTTAATTCACTTCCCGAGCCCCTGGAAGCATGAAAATCACTTTAAACATGCTAATTTTAGCTCTAACACTGATGATCCACCTACAAATGTGAACTGACGTTCAAAAATAAAACATTTGAAAACGGACCATTTTCCAAATTTCTGCAGCATGACGTAATGGGGGGGTGTTATCTCTTTTGTCGAAAATCAGCCGTTTTTGCTCGAACATTAAATGCCTCCAAATGGTATTTAATTAACTTCCCGGGGTGAAGAAACCCTTTTTGAGAACTCAGAGTGAGTAAATTGGCCATTTTCATGCACTTTTAACCATTCCATAAATCTTGTGTTTAGGGCCCCTGGAAGCATGAAAATCACTTTAAACATGCTAATTTTAGCTCTAACACTGATGATCCACCTACAAATGTGAACTGACGTTAAAAAATAAAACATTTGAAAACGGACCATTTTCCACATTTCTGAAGCATGACGTAATGGGGGGGTGTTATCTCTTTTGTCAAAAATCAGCTGTTTTTGATTGAACATTAAATGCCTCCAAATAGTATTTAATTCACTTCCCGAGCCCCTGGAAGCATGAACATCACTATAAACATGCTAATTTTAGCTCTAACACTGATGATTCACCTACATATGTGAACTGACGTTCCAAAATAAAACATTTGAAAACGGACCATTTTCCACATTTCTGAAGCATGACGTAATGGGGGGGTGTTATCTCTTTTGTCGAAAATCAGCCGTTTTTGCTCGAACATTAAATGCCTCCAAATGGTATTTAATTAACTTCCCGGGGTGAAGAAACCCTTTTTGAGAACTCAGAGTGAGTAAATTGGCCATTTTCATGCACTTTTAACCATTCCATAAATCTTGTGTTTAGGGCCCCTGGAAGCATGAAAATCACTTTAAACATGCTAATTTTAGCTCTAACACTGATGATCCACTGACAAATGTGAACTGACGTTAAAAAATAAAACATTTGAAAACGGACCATTTTCCACATTTCTGAAGCATGACGTAATGGGGGGGGTGTTATCTCTTTTGTCAAAAATCAGCTGTTTTTGATTGAACATTAAATGCCTCCAAATAGTATTTAATTCACTTCCCGAGCCCCTGGAAGCATGAAAATCACTTTAAACATGCTAATTTTAGCTCTAACACTGATGATCCACCTACAAATGTGAACTGATGTTCAAAAATAAAACATTTGAAAACGGACCATTTTCCACATTTCTGAAGCATGACGTAATGGGGGGGTGTTATCTCTTTTGTCGAAAATCAGCTGTTTTTGCTCGAACATTAAATGCCTTCAAATGGTATTTAATTAACTTCCCGGGGTGAAGAAACACTTTTTGAGAACTCAGAGTGAGTAAATTGGCCATTTTCATGCACTTTTAACCATTCCATAAATCTTGTGTTTAGGGCCCCTGGAAGCATGAAAATCACTTTAAACATGCTAATTTTAGCTCTAACACTGATGATCCACCTACAAATGTGAACTGACGTTCAAAAATAAAACATTTGAAAACGGACCATTTTCCACATTTCTGAAGCATGACGTAATGGGGGGGTGTTATCTCTTTTGTCAAAAATCAGATGTTTTTGATTGAACATTAAATGCCTCCAAATAGTATTTAATTCACTTCCCGAGCCCCTGGAAGCATGAAAATCACTTTAAACATGCTAATTTTAGCTCTAACACTGATGATCCACCTACAAATGTGAACTGACGTTCAAAAATAAAACATTTGAAAACGGACCATTTTCCAAATTTCTGCAGCATGACGTAATGGGGGGGTGTTATCTCTTTTGTCGAAAATCAGCCGTTTTTGCTCGAACATTAAATGCCTCCAAATGGTATTTAATTAACTTCCCGGGGTGAAGAAACCCTTTTTGAGAACTCAGAGTGAGTAAATTGGCCATTTTCATGCACTTTTAACCATTCCATAAATCTTGTGTTTAGGGCCCCTGGAAGCATGAAAATCACTTTAAACATGCTAATTTTAGCTCTAACACTGATGATCCACCTACAAATGTGAACTGACGTTAAAAAATAAAACATTTGAAAACGGACCATTTTCCACATTTCTGAAGCATGACGTAATGGGGGGGTGTTATCTCTTTTGTCAAAAATCAGCTGTTTTTGATTGAACATTAAATGCCTCCAAATAGTATTTAATTCACTTCCCGAGCCCCTGGAAGCATGAAAATCACTTTAAACATGCTAATTTTAGCTCTAACACTGATGATCCACCTACAAATGTGAACTGATGTTCAAAAATAAAACATTTGAAAACGGACCATTTTCCACATTTCTGAAGCATGACGTAATGGGGGGGTGTTATCTCTTTTGTCGAAAATCAGCCGTTTTTGCTCGAACATTAAATGCCTCCAAATGGTATTTAATTAACTTCCCGGGGTGAAGAAACCCTTTTTGAGAACTCAGAGTGAGTAAATTGGCCATTTTCATGCACTTTTAACCATTCCATAAATCTTGTGTTTAGGGCCCCTGGAAGCATGAAAATCACTTTAAACATGCTAATTTTAGCTCTAACACTGATGATCCACCTACAAATGTGAACTGACGTTCAAAAATAAAACATTTGAAAACGGACCATTTTCCACATTTCTGAAGCATGACGTAATGGGGGGGTGTTATCTCTTTTGTCGAAAATCAGCCGTTTTTGCTCGAACATTAAATGCCTCCAAATGGTATTTAATTAACTTCCCGGGGTGAAGAAACCCTTTTTGAGAACTCAGAGTGAGCAAATTGGCCATTTTCATGCACTTTTAACCATTCCATAAATCTTGTGTTTAGGGCACCTGGAAGCATGAAAATCACTTTAAACATGCTAATTTTAGCTCTAACACTGATGATCCACCTACAAATGTGAACTGACGTTCAAAAATAAAACATTTGAAAAAGGACCATTTTCCACATTTCTGAAGCATGACGTAATGGGGGGGGTGTTATCTCTTTTGTCAAAAATCAGCTGTTTTTGATTGAACATTAAATGCCTCCAAATAGTATTTAATTCACTTCCCGAGCCCCTGGAAGCATGAAAATCACTTTAAACATGCTAATTTTAGCTCTAACACTGATGATCCACCTACAAATGTGAACTGATGTTCAAAAATAAAACATTTGAAAACGGACCATTTTCCACATTTCTGAAGCATGACGTAATGGGGGGGTGTTATCTCTTGTCGAAAATCAGCTGTTTTTGCTCGAACATTAAATGCCTTCAAATGGTATTTAATTAACTTCCCGGGGTGAAGAAACACTTTTTGAGAACTCAGAGTGAGTAAATTGGCCATTTTCATGCACTTTTAACCATTCCATAAATCTTGTGTTTAGGGCCCCTGGAAGCATGAAAATCACTTTAAACATGCTAATTTTAGCTCTAACACTGATGATCCACCTACAAATGTGAACTGACGTTCAAAAATAAAACATTTGAAAACGGACCATTTTCCACATTTCTGAAGCATGACGTAATGGGGGGTGTTATCTCTTTTGTCGAAAATCAGCCGTTTTTGCTCGAACATTAAATGCCTCCAAATGGTATTTAATTAACTTCCCGGGGTGAAGAAACCCTTTTTGAGAACTCAGAGTGAGTAAATTGGCCATTTTCATGCACTTTTAACCATTCCATAAATCTTGTGCTTAGGGCCCCTGAAAGCATGAAAATCACTTTAAACATGCTAATTTTAGCTCTAACACTGATGATCCACCTACAAATGTGAACTGACGTTCAAAAATAAAACATTTGAAAAGGGACCATTTTCCACATTTCTGAAGCATGACGTAATGGGGGGGTGTTATCTCTTTTGTCAAAAATCAGCTGTTTTTGCTTGAACATTAAATGCCTCCAAATAGTATAAAATTCACTTCCCGAGCCCCTGGAAGCATGAAAATCACTTTAAACATGCTAATTTTAGCTCTAACACTGATGATCCACCTACAAATGTGAACTGACGTTCAAAAATAAAACATTTGAAAACGCACCATTTTCCACATTTCTGAAGCATGACGTAATGGGGGGTGTTATCTCTTTTGTCGAAAATCAGCAGTTTTTGCTCGAACATTAAATGCCTCCAAATGGTATTTAATTAACTTCCCGGGGTGAAGAAACCCTTTTTGAGAACTCAGAGTGAGTAAATTGGCCATTTTCATGCACTTTTAACCATTCCATAAATCTTGTGTTTAGGGCACCTGGAAGCATGAAAATCACTTTAAACATGCTAATTTTAGCTCTAACACTGATGATCCACCTACAAATGTGAACTGACGTTCAAAAATAAAACATTTGAAAAAGGACCATTTTCCACATTTCTGAAGCATGACGTAATGGGGGGGTGTTATCTCTTTTGTCAAAAATCAGCTGTTTTTGATTGAACATTAAATGCCTCCAAATAGTATTTAATTCACTTCCCGAGCCCCTGGAAGCATGAAAATCACTTAAAACATGCTAATTTTAGCTCTAACACTGATGATCCACCTACAAATGTGAACTGACGTTCAAAAATAAAACATTTGAAAACGGACCATTTTCCACATTTCTGAAGCATGACGTAATGGGGGGGTGTTATCTCTTTTGTCGAAAATCAGCCGTTTTTGCTCGAACATTAAATGCCTCCAAATGGTATTTAATTAACTTCCCGGGGTGAATAAACCCTTTTTGAGAACTCAGAGTGAGTAAATTGGCCATTTTCATGCACTTTTAACCATTCCATAAATCTTGTGTTTAGGGCCCCTGGAAGCATGAAAATCACTTTAAACATGCTAATTTTAGCTCCAACACTGATGATCCACCTACAAATGTGAACTGACATTCAAAAATAAAACATTTTAAAACGGACCATTTTCCACATTTCTGAAGCATGACGTCATGGGGGGGTGTTATCTCTTTTGTCGAAAATCAGCCGTTTTTGCTCGAACATTAAATGCCTCCAAATGGTATTTAATTAACTTCCCGGGGTGAAGAAACCCTTTTTGAGAACTCAGAGTGAGTAAATTGGCCATTTTCATGCACTTTTAACCATTCCATAAATCTTGTGTTTAGGGCCCCTGGAAGCATGAAAATCACTTTAAACATGCTAATTTTAGCTCTAACACTGATGATCCACCTACAAATGTGAACTGACGTTCAAAAATAAAACATTTGAAAACGGACCATTTTCCACATTTCTGAAGCATGACGTAATGGGGGGGTGTTATCTCTTTTGTCGAAAATCAGCCGTTTTTGCTCGAACATTAAATGCCTCCAAATGGTATTTAATTAACTTCCCGGGGTGAAGAAACCCTTTTTGAGAACTCAGAGTGAGTAAATTGGCCATTTTCATGCACTTTTAACCATTCCATAAATCTTGTGTTTAGGGCCCCTGGAAGCATGAAAATCACTTTAAACATGCTAATTTTAGCTCTAACACTGATGATCCACTGACAAATGTGAACTGACGTTAAAAAATAAAACATTTGAAAACGGACCATTTTCCACATTTCTGAAGCATGACGTAATGGGGGGGGGTGTTATCTCTTTTTTCAAAAATCAGCTGTTTTTGATTGAACATTAAATGCCTCCAAATAGTATTTAATTCACTTCCCGAGCCCCTGGAAGCATGAAAATCACTTTAAACATGCTAATTTTAGCTCTAACACTGATGATCCACCTACAAATGTGAACTGATGTTCAAAAATAAAACATTTGAAAACGGACCATTTTCCACATTTCTGAAGCATGACGTAATGGGGGGGTGTTATCTCTTTTGTCGAAAATCAGCTGTTTTTGCTCGAACATTAAATGCCTTCAAATGGTATTTAATTAACTTCCCGGGGTGAAGAAACACTTTTTGAGAACTCAGAGTGAGTAAATTGGCCATTTTCATGCACTTTTAACCATTCCATAAATCTTGTGTTTAGGGCCCCTGGAAGCATGAAAATCACTTTAAACATGCTAATTTTAGCTCTAACACTGATGATCCACCTACAAATGTGAACTGACGTTCAAAAATAAAACATTTGAAAACGGACCATTTTCCACATTTCTGAAGCATGACGTAATGGGGGGGTGTTATCTCTTTTGTCAAAAATCAGATGTTTTTGATTGAACATTAAATGCCTCCAAATAGTATTTAATTCACTTCCCGAGCCCCTGGAAGCATGAAAATCACTTTAAACATGCTAATTTTAGCTCTAACAGTGATGATCCACCTACAAATGTGAACTGACGTTCAAAAATAAAACATTTGAAAACGGACCATTTTCCAAATTTCTGAAGCATGACGTAATGGGGGGGTGTTATCTCTTTTGTCGAAAATCAGCCGTATTTGCTCGAACATTAAATGCCTCCAAATGGTATTTAATTAACTTCCCGGGGTGAAGAAACCCTTTTTGAGAACTCAGAGTGAGTAAATTGGCCATTTTCATGCACTTTTAACCATTCCATAAATCTTGTGTTTAGGGCCCCTGGAAGCATGAAAATCACTTTAAACATGCTAATTTTAGCTCTAACACTGATGATCCACCTACAAATGTGAACTGACGTTAAAAAATAAAACATTTGAAAACGGACCATTTTCCACATTTCTGAAGCATGACGTAATGGGGGGGTGTTATCTCTTTTGTCAAAAATCAGCTGTTTTTGATTGAACATTAAATGCCTCCAAATAGTATTTAATTCACTTCCCGAGCCCCTGGAAGCATGAAAATCACTTTAAACATGCTAATTTTAGCTCTAACACTGATGATCCACCTACAAATGTGAACTGATGTTCAAAAATAAAACATTTGAAAACGGACCATTTTCCACATTTCTGAAGCATGACGTAATGGGGGGGTGTTATCTCTTTTGTCGAAAATCAGCCGTTTTTGCTCGAACATTAAATGCCTCCAAATGGTATTTAATTAACTTCCCGGGGTGAAGAAACCCTTTTTGAGAACTCAGAGTGAGTAAATTGGCCATTTTCATGCACTTTTAACCATTCCATAAATCTTGTGTTTAGGGCCCCTGGAAGCATGAAAATCACTTTAAACATGCTAATTTTAGCTCTAACACTGATGATCCACCTACAAATGTGAACTGACGTTCAAAAATAAAACATTTGAAAACGGACCATTTTCCACATTTCTGAAGCATGACGTAATGGGGGGGTGTTATCTCTTTTGTCGAAAATCAGCCGTTTTTGCTCGAACATTAAATGCCTCCAAATGGTATTTAATTAACTTCCCGGGGTGAAGAAACCCTTTTTGAGAACTCAGAGTGAGTAAATTGGCCATTTTCATGCACTTCTAACCATTCCATAAATCTTGTGTTTAGGGCACCTGGAAGCATGAAAATCACTTTAAACATGCTAATTTTAGCTCTAACACTGATGATCCACCTACAAATGTGAACTGACGTTCAAAAATAAAACATTTGAAAAAGGACCATTTTCCACATTTCTGAAGCATGACGTAATGGGGGGGTGTTATCTCTTTTGTCAAAAATCAGCTGTTTTTGATTGAACATTAAATGCCTCCAAATAGTATTTAATTCACTTCCCGAGCCCCTGGAAGCATGAAAATCACTTTAAACATGCTAATTTTAGCTCTAACACTGATGATCCACCTACAAATGTGAACTGACGTTCAAAAATAAAACATTTGAAAACGGACCATTTTCCACATTTCTGAAGCATGACGTAATGGGGGGGTGTTATCTCTTTTGTCGAAAATCAGCCGTTTTTGCTCGAACATTAAATGCCTCCAAATGGTATTTAATTAACTTCCCGGGGTGAATAAACCCTTTTTGAGAACTCAGAGTGAGTAAATTGGCCATTTTCATGCACTTTTAACCATTCCATAAATCTTGTGTTTAGGGCCCCTGGAAGCATGAAAATCACTTTAAACATGCTAATTTTAGCTCCAACACTGATGATCCACCTACAAATGTGAACGGACATTCAAAAATAAAACATTTTAAAACGGACCATTTTCCACATTTCTGAAGCATGACGTAATGGGGGGGGTGTTATCTCTTTTGTCAAAAATCAGCTGTTTTTGATTGAACATTAAATGCCTCCAAATAGTATTTAATTCACTTCCCGAGCCCCTGGAAGCATGAACATCACTATAAACATGCTAATTTTAGCTCTAACACTGATGATTCACCTACATATGTGAACTGACGTTCCAAAATAAAACATTTGAAAACGGACCATTTTCCACATTTCTGAAGCATGACGTAATGGGGGGGTGTTATCTCTTTTGTCGAAAATCAGCTGTTTTTGCTCGAACATTAAATGCCTCCAAATGGTATTTAATTAACTTCCCGGGGTGAAGAAACACTTTTTGAGAACTCAGAGTGAGTAAATTGGCCATTTTCATGCACTTTTAACCATTCCATAAATCTTGTGTTTAGGGCCCCTGGAAGCATGAAAATCACTTTAAACATGCTAATTTTAGCTCTAACACTGATGATCCACCTACAAATGTGAACTGACGTTCAAAAATAAAACATTTGAAAACGGACCATTTTCCACATTTCTGAAGCATGACGTAATGGGGGGGTGTTATCTCTTTTGTCAAAAATCAGATGTTTTTGATTGAACATTAAATGCCTCCAAATAGTATTTAATTCACTTCCCAAGCCCCTGGAAGCATGAAAATCACTTTAAACATGCTAATTTTAGCTCTAACAGTGATGATCCACCTACAAATGTGAACTGACGTTCAAAAATAAAACATTTGAAAACGGACCATTTTCCAAATTTCTGAAGCATGACGTAATGGGGGGGTGTTATCTCTTTTGTCGAAAATCAGCCGTATTTGCTCGAACATTAAATGCCTCCAAATGGTATTTAATTAACTTCCCGGGGTGAAGAAACCCTTTTTGAGAACTCAGAGTGAGTAAATTGGCCATTTTCATGCACTTTTAACCATTCCATAAATCTTGTGTTTAGGGCCCCTGGAAGCATGAAAATCACTTTAAACATGCTAATTTTAGCTCTAACACTGATGATCCACCTACAAATGTGAACTGACGTTAAAAAATAAAACATTTGAAAACGGACCATTTTCCACATTTCTGAAGCATGACGTAATGGGGGGGTGTTATCTCTTTTGTCAAAAATCAGCTGTTTTTGATTGAACATTAAATGCCTCCAAATAGTATTTAATTCACTTCCCGAGCCCCTGGAAGCATGAAAATCACTTTAAACATGCTAATTTTAGCTCTAACACTGATGATCCACCTACAAATGTGAACTGATGTTCAAAAATAAAACATTTGAAAACGGACCATTTTCCACATTTCTGAAGCATGACGTAATGGGGGGGTGTTATCTCTTTTGTCGAAAATCAGCCGTTTTTGCTCGAACATTAAATGCCTCCAAATGGTATTTAATTAACTTCCCGGGGTGAAGAAACCCTTTTTGAGAACTCAGAGTGAGTAAATTGGCCATTTTCATGCACTTTTAACCATTCCATAAATCTTGTGTTTAGGGCCCCTGGAAGCATGAAAATCACTTTAAACATGCTAATTTTAGCTCTAACACTGATGATCCACCTACAAATGTGAACTGACGTTCAAAAATAAAACATTTGAAAACGGACCATTTTCCACATTTCTGAAGCATGACGTAATGGGGGGTGTTATCTCTTTTGTCGAAAATCAGCTG
Organism: Lissotriton vulgaris; assembly: GCF_964263255.1. Lineage (NCBI taxonomy): Eukaryota > Metazoa > Chordata > Amphibia > Caudata > Salamandridae > Lissotriton > Lissotriton vulgaris. The sequence continues at coordinate 742,773 of NW_028241489.1, read as the reverse complement.
TTTTTGCTCGAACATTAAATGCCTCCAAATGGTATTTAATTAACTTCCCGGGGTGAAGAAACCCTTTTTGAGAACTCAGAGTGAGTAAATTGGCCATTTTCATGCACTTTTAACCATTCCATAAATCTTGTGCTTAGGGCCCCTGAAAGCATGAAAATCACTTTAAACATGCTAATTTTAGCTCTAACACTGATGATCCACCTACAAATGTGAACTGACGTTCAAAAATAAAACATTTGAAAACGGACCATTTTCCACATTTCTGAAGCATGACGTAATGGGGGGGTGTTATCTCTTTTGTCAAAAATCAGCTGTTTTTGCTTGAACATTAAATGCCTCCAAATAGTATAAAATTCACTTCCCGAGCCCCTGGAAGCATGAAAATCACTTTAAACATGCTAATTTTAGCTCTAACACTGATGATCCACCTACAAATGTGAACTGACGTTCAAAAATAAAACATTTGAAAACGCACCATTTTCCACATTTCTGAAGCATGACGTAATGGGGGGTGTTATCTCTTTTGTCGAAAATCAGCAGTTTTTGCTCGAACATTAAATGCCTCCAAATGGTATTTAATTAACTTCCCGGGGTGAAGAAACCCTTTTTGAGAACTCAGAGTGAGTAAATTGGCCATTTTCATGCACTTTTAACCATTCCATAAATCTTGTGTTTAGGGCACCTGGAAGCATGAAAATCACTTTAAACATGCTAATTTTAGCTCTAACACTGATGATCCACCTACAAATGTGAACTGACGTTCAAAAATAAAACATTTGAAAAAGGACCATTTTCCACATTTCTGAAGCATGACGTAATGGGGGGGGTGTTATCTCTTTTGTCAAAAATCAGCTGTTTTTGATTGAACATTAAATGCCTCCAAATAGTATTTAATTCACTTCCCGAGCCCCTGGAAGCATGAAAATCACTTAAAACATGCTAATTTTAGCTCTAACACTGATGATCCACCTACAAATGTGAACTGACGTTCAAAAATAAAACATTTGAAAACGGACCATTTTCCACATTTCTGAAGCATGACGTAATGGGGGGGTGTTATCTCTTTTGTCGAAAATCAGCCGTTTTTGCTCGAACATTAAATGCCTCCAAATGGTATTTAATTAACTTCCCGGGGTGAATAAACCCTTTTTGAGAACTCAGAGTGAGTAAATTGGCCATTTTCATGCACTTTTAACCATTCCATAAATCTTGTGTTTAGGGCCCCTGGAAGCATGAAAATCACTTTAAACATGCTAATTTTAGCTCCAACACTGATGATCCACCTACAAATGTGAACTGACATTCAAAAATAAAACATTTTAAAACGGACCATTTTCCACATTTCTGAAGCATGACGTAATGGGGGGGGTGTTATCTCTTTTGTCAAAAATCAGCTGTTTTTGATTGAACATTAAATGCCTCCAAATAGTATTTAATTCACTTCCCGAGCCCCTGGAAGCATGAACATCACTATAAACATGCTAATTTTAGCTCTAACACTGATGATTCACCTACATATGTGAACTGACGTTCCAAAATAAAACATTTGAAAACGGACCATTTTCCACATTTCTGAAGCATGACGTAATGGGGGGGGTGTTATCTCTTTTGTCGAAAATCAGCCGTTTTTGCTCGAACATTAAATGCCTCCAAATGGTATTTAATTAACTTCCCGGGGTGAAGAAACCCTTTTTGAGAACTCAGAGTGAGTAAATTGGCCATTTTCATGCACTTTTAACCATTCCATAAATCTTGTGTTTAGGGCCCCTGGAAGCATGAAAATCACTTTAAACATGCTAATTTTAGCTCTAACACTGATGATCCACTGACAAATGTGAACTGACGTTAAAAAATAAAACATTTGAAAACGGACCATTTTCCACATTTCTGAAGCATGACGTAATGGGGGGGGGTGTTATCTCTTTTGTCAAAAATCAGCTGTTTTTGATTGAACATTAAATGCCTCCAAATAGTATTTAATTCACTTCCCGAGCCCCTGGAAGCATGAAAATCACTTTAAACATGCTAATTTTAGCTCTAACACTGATGATCCACCTACAAATGTGAACTGATGTTCAAAAATAAAACATTTGAAAACGGACCATTTTCCACATTTCTGAAGCATGACGTAATGGGGGGGTGTTATCTCTTTTGTCGAAAATCAGCTGTTTTTGCTCGAACATTAAATGCCTTCAAATGGTATTTAATTAACTTCCCGGGGTGAAGAAACACTTTTTGAGAACTCAGAGTGAGTAAATTGGCCATTTTCATGCACTTTTAACCATTCCATAAATCTTGTGTTTAGGGCCCCTGGAAGCATGAAAATCACTTTAAACATGCTAATTTTAGCTCTAACACTGATGATACACCTACAAATGTGAACTGACGTTCAAAAATAAAACATTTGAAAACGGACCATTTTCCACATTTCTGAAGCATGACGTAATGGGGGGGTGTTATCTCTTTTGTCGAAAATCAGCTGTTTTTGATTGAACATTAAATGCCTCCAAATAGTATTTAATTCACTTCCCGAGCCCCTGGAAGCATGAAAATCACTTTAAACATGCTAATTTTAGCTCTAACACTGATGATCCACCTACAAATGTGAACTGATGTTCAAAAATAAAACATTTGAAAACGGACCATTTTCCACATTTCTGAAGCATGACGTAATGGGGGGGTGTTATCTCTTTTGTCGAAAATCAGCCGTTTTTGCTCGAACATTAAATGCCTCCAAATGGTATTTAATTAACTTCCCAGGGTGAAGAAACCCTTTTTGAGAACTCAGAGTGAGTAAATTGGCCATTTTCATGCACTTTTAACCATTCCATAAATCTTGTGTTTAGGGCCCCTGAAAGCATGAAAATCACTTTAAACATGCTAATTTTAGCTCTAACACTGATGATCCACCTACAAATGTAAACTGACGTTCAAAAATAAAACATTTGAAAACGGACCATTTTCCACATTTCTGAAGCATGACGTAATGGGGGGGTGTTATCTCTTTTGTCAAAAATCAGCTGTTTTTGCTTGAACATTAAATGCCTCCAAATAGTATTTAATTCACTTCCCGAGCCCCTGGAAGCATGAAAATCACTTTAAACATGCTAATTTTAGCTCTAACACTGATGATCCACCTACAAATGTGAACTGACGTTCAAAAATAAAACATTTGAAAACGGACCATTTTCCACATTTCTGAAGCATGACGTAATGGGGGGGTGTTATCTCTTTTGTCGAAAATCAGCAGTTTTTGCTCGAACATTAAATGCCTCCAAATGGTATTTAATTAACTTCCCGGGGTGAAGAAACCCTTTTTGAGAACTCAGAGTGAGTAAATTGGCCATTTTCATGCACTTTTAACCATTCCATAAATCTTGTGTTTAGGGCACCTGGAAGCATGAAAATCACTTTAAACATGCTAATTTTAGCTCTAACACTGATGATCCACCTACAAATGTGAACTGACGTTCAAAAATAAAACATTTGAAAACGGACCATTTTCCACATTTCTGAAGCATGACGTAATGGGGGGGGTGTTATCTCTTTTGTCAAAAATCAGCTGTTTTTGATTGAACATTAAATGCCTCCAAATAGTATTTAATTCACTTCCCGAGCCCCTGGAAGCATGAAAATCACTTTAAACATGCTAATTTTAGCTCTAACACTGATGATCCACCTACAAATGTGAACTGACGTTCAAAAATAAAACATTTGAAAACGGACCATTTTCCACATTTCTGAAGCATGACGTAATGGGGGGGTGTTATCTCTTTTGTCGAAAATCAGCCGTTTTTGCTCGAACATTAAATGCCTCCAAATGGTATTTAATTAACTTCCCGGGGTGAAGAAACCCTTTTTGAGAACTCAGAGTGAGTAAATTGGCCATTTTCATGCACTTTTAACCATTCCATCAATCTTGTGTTTAGGGCCCCTGGAAGCATGAAAATCACTTTAAACATGCTAATTTTAGCTCTAACACTGATGATCCACCTACAAATGTGAACTGACGTTCAAAAATAAAACATTTGAAAACGGACCATTTTCCACATTTCTGAAGCATGACGTAATGGGGGGGTGTTATCTCTTTTGTCAAAAATCAGCTGTTTTTGCTTGAACATTAAATGCCTCCAAATAGTATTTAATTCACTTCCCGAGCCCCTGGAAGCATGAAAATCACTTTAAACATGCTAATTTTAGCTCTAACACTGATGATCCACCTACAAATGTGAACTGACGTTCAAAAATAAAACATTTGAAAACGGACCATTTTCCACATTTCTGAAGCATGATGTAATGGGGGGGTGTTATCTCTTTTGTCGAAAATCAGCCGTTTTTCCTCAAACATTAAATGCCTCCAAATGGTATTTAATTAACTTCCCGGGGTGAAGAAACCCTTTTTGAGAACTCAGAGTGAGTAAATTGGCCATTTTCATGCACTTTTAACCATTCCATAAATCTTGTGTTTAGGGCCCCTGGAAGCATGAAAATCACTTTAAACATGCTAATTTTAGCTCCAACACTGATGATCCACCTACAAATGTGAACTGACATTCAAAAATAAAACATTTTAAAACGGACCATTTTCCACATTTCTGAAGCATGACGTAATGGGGGGGTGTTATCTCTTTTGTCAAAAATCAGCTGTTTTTGCTTGAACATTAAATGCCTCCAAATAGTATTTAATTCACTTCCCGAGCCCCTGGAAGCATGAAAATCACTTTAAACATGCTAATTTTAGCTCTAACACTGATGATCCACCTACAAATGTGAACTGACGTTCAAAAATAAAACATTTGAAAACGGACCATTTTCCACATTTCTGAAGCATGACGTAATGGGGGGGTGTTATCTCTTTTGTGGAAAATCAGCAGTTTTTGCTCGAACATTAAATGCCTCCAAATGGTATTTAATTAACTTCCCGGGGTGAAGAAACCCTTTTTGAGAACTCAGAGTGAGTAAATTGGCCATTTTCATGCACTTTTAACCATTCCATAAATCTTGTGTTTAGGGCCCCTGGAAGCATGAAAATCACTTTAAACATGCTAATTTTAGCTCTAACACTGATGATCCACCTACAAATGTGAACTGACGTTCAAAAATAAAACATTTGAAAACGGACCATTTTCCACATTTCTGAAGCATGACGTAATGGGGGGTGTTATCTCTTTTGTCAAAAATCAGCTGTTTTTGATTGAACATTAAATGCCTCCAAATAGTATTTAATTCACTTCCCGAGCCCCTGGAAGCATGAAAATCACTTTAAACATGCTAATTTTAGCTCTAACACTGATGATCCACCTACAAATGTGAACTGACGTTCAAAAATAAAACATTTGAAAACGGACCATTTTCCACATTTCTGAAGCATGACGTAAGGGGGGGGTGTTATCTCTTTTGTCGAAAATCAGCCGTTTTTGCTCGAACATTAAATGCCTCCAAATGGTATTTAATTAACTTCCCGGGGTGAAGAAACCCTTTTTGAGAACTCAGAGTGAGTAAATTGGCCATTTTCACGCACTTTTAACCATTCCATAAATCTTGTGTTTAGGGCCCCTGGAAGCATGAAAATCACTTTAAACATGCTAATTTTAGCTCTAACACTGATGATCCACCTACAAATGTGAACTGACGTTCAAAAATAAAACATTTGAAAACGGACCATTTTCCACATTTCTGAAGCATGACGTAATGGGGGGGTGTTATCTCTTTTGTCAAAAATCAGCTGTTTTTGCTTGAACATTAAATGCCTCCAAATAGTATTTAATTCACTTCCCGAGCCCCTGGAAGCATGAAAATCACTTTAAACATGCTAATTTTAGCTCTAACACTGATGATCCACCTACAAATGTGAACTGACGTTCAAAAATAAAACATTTGAAAACGGACCATTTTCCACATTTCTGAAGCATGACGTAATGGGGGGGTGTTATCTCTTTTGTCGAAAATCAGCCGTTTTTGCTCGAACATTAAATGCCTCCAAATGGTATTTAATTAACTTCCCGGGGTGAATAAACCCTTTTTGAGAACTCAGAGTGAGTAAATTGGCCATTTTCATGCACTTCTAACCATTCCATAAATCTTGTGTTTAGGGCCCCTGGAAGCATGAAAATCACTTTAAACATGCTAATTTTAGCTCCAACACTGATGATCCACCTACAAATGTGAACTGACATTCAAAAATAAAACATTTTAAAACGGACCATTTTCCACATTTCTGAAGCATGACGTAATGGGGGGGGTGTTATCTCTTTTGTCAAAAATCAGCTGTTTTTGATTGAACATTAAATGCCTCCAAATAGTATTTAATTCACTTCCCGAGCCCCTGGAAGCATGAACATCACTATAAACATGCTAATTTTAGCTCTAACACTGATGATTCACCTACATATGTGAACTGACGTTCCAAAATAAAACATTTGAAAACGGACCATTTTCCACATTTCTGAAGCATGACGTAATGGGGGGGTGTTATCTCTTTTGTCGAAAATCAGCCGTTTTTGCTCGAACATTAAATGCCTCCAAATGGTATTTAATTAACTTCCCGGGGTGAAGAAACCCTTTTTGAGAACTCAGAGTGAGTAAATTGGCCATTTTCATGCACTTTTAACCATTCCATAAATCTTGTGTTTAGGGCCCCTGGAAGCATGAAAATCACTTTAAACATGCTAATTTTAGCTCTAACACTGATGATCCACCTACAAATGTGAACTGACGTTCAAAAATAAAACATTTGAAAACGGACCATTTTCCACATTTCTGAAGCATGACGTAATGGGGGGGGGTGTTATCTCTTTTGTCGAAAATCAGCTGTTTTTGATTGAACATTAAATGCCTCCAAATAGTATTTAATTCACTTCCCGAGCCCCTGGAAGCATGAAAATCACTTTAAACATGCTAATTTTAGCTCTAACACTGATGATCCACCTACAAATGTGAACTGATGTTCAAAAATAAAACATTTGAAAACGGACCATTTTCCACATTTCTGAAGCATGACGTAATGGGGGGTGTTATCTCTTTTGTCGAAAATCAGCCGTTTTTGCTCGAACATTAAATGCCTCCAAATGGTATTTAATTAACTTCCCGGGGTGAAGAAACCCTTTTTGAGAACTCAGAGTGAGTAAATTGGCCATTTTCATGCACTTTTAACCATTCCATAAATCTTGTGCTTAGGGCCCCTGAAAGCATGAAAATCACTTTAAACATGCTAATTTTAGCTCTAACACTGATGATCCACCTACAAATGTGAACTGACGTTCAAAAATAAAACATTTGAAAACGGACCATTTTCCACATTTCTGAAGCATGACGTAATGGGGGGGTGTTATCTCTTTTGTCAAAAATCAGCTGTTTTTGCTTGAACATTAAATGCCTCCAAATAGTATAAAATTCACTTCCCGAGCCCCTGGAAGCATGAAAATCACTTTAAACATGCTAATTTTAGCTCTAACACTGATGATCCACCTACAAATGTGAACTGACGTTCAAAAATAAAACATTTGAAAACGCACCATTTTCCACATTTCTGAAGCATGACGTAATGGGGGGTGTTATCTCTTTTGTCGAAAATCAGCAGTTTTTGCTCGAACATTAAATGCCTCCAAATGGTATTTAATTAACTTCCCGGGGTGAAGAAACCCTTTTTGAGAACTCAGAGTGAGTAAATTGGCCATTTTCATGCACTTTTAACCATTCCATAAATCTTGTGTTTAGGGCCCCTGGAAGCATGAAAATCACTTTAAACATGCTAATTTTAGCTCCAACACTGATGATCCACCTACAAATGTGAACTGACGTTCAAAAATAAAACATTTGAAAACGGACCATTTTCCACATTTCTGAAGCATGACGTAATGGGGGGGGGTGTTATCTCTTTTGTCAAAAATCAGATGTTTTTGATTGAACATTAAATGCCTCCAAATAGTATTTAATTCACTTCCCGAGCCCCTGGAAGCATGAAAATCACTTTAAACATGCTAATTTTAGCTCTAACACTGATGATCCACCTACAAATGTGAACTGACGTTCAAAAATAAAACATTTGAAAACGGACCATTTTCCACATTTCTGAAGCATGACGTAATGGGGGGGTGTTATCTCTTTTGTCGAAAATCAGCTGTTTTTGCTCGAACATTAAATGCCTTCAAATGGTATTTAATTAACTTCCCGGGGTGAAGAAACACTTTTTGAGAACTCAGAGTGAGTAAATTGGCCATTTTCATGCACTTTTAACCATTCCATAAATCTTGTGTTTAGGGCCCCTGGAAGCATGAAAATCACTTTAAACATGCTAATTTTAGCTCTAACACTGATGATCCACCTACAAATGTGAACTGACGTTCAAAAATAAAACATTTGAAAACGGACCATTTTCCACATTTCTGAAGCATGACGTAATGGGGGGGTGTTATCTCTTTTGTCGAAAATCAGCTGTTTTTGATTGAACATTAAATGCCTCCAAATAGTATTTAATTCACTTCCCGAGCCCCTGGAAGCATGAAAATCACTTTAAACATGCTAATTTTAGCTCTAACACTGATGATCCACCTACAAATGTGAACTGATGTTCAAAAATAAAACATTTGAAAACGGACCATTTTCCACATTTCTGAAGCATGACGTAATAGGGGGGTGTTATCTCTTTTGTCGAAAATCAGCTGTTTTTGCTCGAACATTAAATGCCTTCAAATGGTATTTAATTAACTTCCCGGGGTGAAGAAACACTTTTTGAGAACTCAGAGTGAGTAAATTGGCCATTTTCATGCACTTTTAACCATTCCATAAATCTTGTGTTTAGGGCCCCTGGAAGCATGAAAATCACTTTAAACATGCTAATTTTAGCTCTAACACTGATGATCCACCTACAAATGTGAACTGACGTTCAAAAATAAAACATTTGAAAACGGACCATTTTCCACATTTCTGAAGCATGACGTAATGGGGGGGTGTTATCTCTTTTGTCAAAAATCAGCTGTTTTTGATTGAACATTAAATGCCTCAAAATAGTATTTAATTCACTTCCCGAGCCCCTGGAAGCATGAAAATCACTTTAAACATGCTAATTTTAGCTCTAACACTGATGATCCACCTACAAATGTGAACTGATGTTCAAAAATAAAACATTTGAAAACGGACCATTTTCCACATTTCTGAAGCATGACGTAATGGGGGGGTGTTATCCCTTTTGTCGAAAATCAGCCGTTTTTGCTCGAACATTAAATGCCTCCAAATGGTATTTAATTAACTTCCCGGGGTGAAGAAACCCTTTTTGAGAACTCAGAGTGAGTAAATTGGCCATTTTCATGCACTTTTAACCATTCCATAAATCTTGTGTTTAGGGCCCCTGGAAGCATGAAAATCACTTTAAACATGCTAATTTTAGCTCTAACACTGATGATCCACCTACAAATGTGAACTGACGTTCAAAAATAAAACATTTGAAAACGGACCATTTTCCACATTTCTGAAGCATGACGTAATGGGGGGTGTTATCTCTTTTGTCAAAAATCAGCTGTTTTTGATTGAACATTAAATGCCTCCAAATAGTATTTAATTCACTTCCCGAGCCCCTGGAAGCATGAAAATCACTTTAAACATGCTAATTTTAGCTCTAACACTGATGATCCACCTACAAATGTGAACTGACGTTCAAAAATAAAACATTTGAAAACGGACCATTTTCCACATTTCTGAAGCATGACGTAAGGGGGGGGTGTTATCTCTTTTGTCGAAAATCAGCCGTTTTTGCTCGAACATTAAATGCCTCCAAATGGTATTTAATTAACTTCCCGGGGTGAAGAAACCCTTTTTGAGAACTCAGAGTGAGTAAATTGGCCATTTTCACGCACTTTTAACCATTCCATAAATCTTGTGTTTAGGGCCCCTGGAAGCATGAAAATCACTTTAAACATGCTAATTTTAGCTCTAACACTGATGATCCACCTACAAATGTGAACTGACGTTCAAAAATAAAACATTTGAAAACGGACCATTTTCCACATTTCTGAAGCATGACGTAATGGGGGGGTGTTATCTCTTTTGTCAAAAATCAGCTGTTTTTGCTTGAACATTAAATGCCTCCAAATAGTATTTAATTCACTTCCCGAGCCCCTGGAAGCATGAAAATCACTTTAAACATGCTAATTTTAGCTCTAACACTGATGATCCACCTACAAATGTGAACTGACGTTCAAAAATAAAACATTTGAAAACGGACCATTTTCCACATTTCTGAAGCATGACGTAATGGGGGGGTGTTATCTCTTTTGTCGAAAATCAGCCGTTTTTGCTCGAACATTAAATGCCTCCAAATGGTATTTAATTAACTTCCCGGGGTGAATAAACCCTTTTTGAGAACTCAGAGTGAGTAAATTGGCCATTTTCATGCACTTCTAACCATTCCATAAATCTTGTGTTTAGGGCCCCTGGAAGCATGAAAATCACTTTAAACATGCTAATTTTAGCTCCAACACTGATGATCCACCTACAAATGTGAACTGACATTCAAAAATAAAACATTTTAAAACGGACCATTTTCCACATTTCTGAAGCATGACGTAATGGGGGGGGTGTTATCTCTTTTGTCAAAAATCAGCTGTTTTTGATTGAACATTAAATGCCTCCAAATAGTATTTAATTCACTTCCCGAGCCCCTGGAAGCATGAACATCACTATAAACATGCTAATTTTAGCTCTAACACTGATGATTCACCTACATATGTGAACTGACGTTCCAAAATAAAACATTTGAAAACGGACCATTTTCCACATTTCTGAAGCATGACGTAATGGGGGGGTGTTATCTCTTTTGTCGAAAATCAGCCGTTTTTGCTCGAACATTAAATGCCTCCAAATGGTATTTAATTAACTTCCCGGGGTGAAGAAACCCTTTTTGAGAACTCAGAGTGAGTAAATTGGCCATTTTCATGCACTTTTAACCATTCCATAAATCTTGTGTTTAGGGCCCCTGGAAGCATGAAAATCACTTTAAACATGCTAATTTTAGCTCTAACACTGATGATCCACCTACAAATGTGAACTGACGTTCAAAAATAAAACATTTGAAAACGGACCATTTTCCACATTTCTGAAGCATGACGTAATGGGGGGGGTGTTATCTCTTTTGTCGAAAATCAGCTGTTTTTGATTGAACATTAAATGCCTCCAAATAGTATTTAATTCACTTCCCGAGCCCCTGGAAGCATGAAAATCACTTTAAACATGCTAATTTTAGCTCTAACACTGATGATCCACCTACAAATGTGAACTGATGTTCAAAAATAAAACATTTGAAAACGGACCATTTTCCACATTTCTGAAGCATGACGTAATGGGGGGTGTTATCTCTTTTGTCGAAAATCAGCCGTTTTTGCTCGAACATTAAATGCCTCCAAATGGTATTTAATTAACTTCCCGGGGTGAAGAAACCCTTTTTGAGAACTCAGAGTGAGTAAATTGGCCATTTTCATGCACTTTTAACCATTCCATAAATCTTGTGCTTAGGGCCCCTGAAAGCATGAAAATCACTTTAAACATGCTAATTTTAGCTCTAACACTGATGATCCACCTACAAATGTGAACTGACGTTCAAAAATAAAACATTTGAAAACGGACCATTTTCCACATTTCTGAAGCATGACGTAATGGGGGGGTGTTATCTCTTTTGTCAAAAATCAGCTGTTTTTGCTTGAACATTAAATGCCTCCAAATAGTATAAAATTCACTTCCCGAGCCCCTGGAAGCATGAAAATCACTTTAAACATGCTAATTTTAGCTCTAACACTGATGATCCACCTACAAATGTGAACTGACGTTCAAAAATAAAACATTTGAAAACGCACCATTTTCCACATTTCTGAAGCATGACGTAATGGGGGGTGTTATCTCTTTTGTCGAAAATCAGCAGTTTTTGCTCGAACATTAAATGCCTCCAAATGGTATTTAATTAACTTCCCGGGGTGAAGAAACCCTTTTTGAGAACTCAGAGTGAGTAAATTGGCCATTTTCATGCACTTTTAACCATTCCATAAATCTTGTGTTTAGGGCCCCTGGAAGCATGAAAATCACTTTAAACATGCTAATTTTAGCTCCAACACTGATGATCCACCTACAAATGTGAACTGACGTTCAAAAATAAAACATTTGAAAACGGACCATTTTCCACATTTCTGAAGCATGACGTAATGGGGGGGGGTGTTATCTCTTTTGTCAAAAATCAGATGTTTTTGATTGAACATTAAATGCCTCCAAATAGTATTTAATTCACTTCCCGAGCCCCTGGAAGCATGAAAATCACTTTAAACATGCTAATTTTAGCTCTAACACTGATGATCCACCTACAAATGTGAACTGACGTTCAAAAATAAAACATTTGAAAACGGACCATTTTCCACATTTCTGAAGCATGACGTAATGGGGGGGTGTTATCTCTTTTGTCGAAAATCAGCTGTTTTTGCTCGAACATTAAATGCCTTCAAATGGTATTTAATTAACTTCCCGGGGTGAAGAAACACTTTTTGAGAACTCAGAGTGAGTAAATTGGCCATTTTCATGCACTTTTAACCATTCCATAAATCTTGTGTTTAGGGCCCCTGGAAGCATGAAAATCACTTTAAACATGCTAATTTTAGCTCTAACACTGATGATCCACCTACAAATGTGAACTGACGTTCAAAAATAAAACATTTGAAAACGGACCATTTTCCACATTTCTGAAGCATGACGTAATGGGGGGGTGTTATCTCTTTTGTCAAAAATCAGCTGTTTTTGCTTGAACATTAAATGCCTCCAAATAGTATTTAATTCACTTCCCGAGCCCCTGGAAGCATGAAAATCACTTTAAACATGCTAATTTTAGCTCTAACACTGATGATCCACCTACAAATGTGAACTGACGTTCAAAAATAAAACATTTGAAAACGGACCATTTTCCACATTTCTGAAGCATGACGTAATGGGGGGGTGTTATCTCTTTTGTCGAAAATCAGCCGTTTTTGCTCGAACATTAAATGCCTCCAAATGGTATTTAATTAACTTCCCGGGGTGAATAAACCCTTTTTGAGAACTCAGAGTGAGTAAATTGGCCATTTTCATGCACTTCTAACCATTCCATAAATCTTGTGTTTAGGGCCCCTGGAAGCATGAAAATCACTTTAAACATGCTAATTTTAGCTCCAACACTGATGATCCACCTACAAATGTGAACTGACATTCAAAAATAAAACATTTTAAAACGGACCATTTTCCACATTTCTGAAGCATGACGTAATGGGGGGGGTGTTATCTCTTTTGTCAAAAATCAGCTGTTTTTGATTGAACATTAAATGCCTCCAAATAGTATTTAATTCACTTCCCGAGCCCCTGGAAGCATGAACATCACTATAAACATGCTAATTTTAGCTCTAACACTGATGATTCACCTACATATGTGAACTGACGTTCCAAAATAAAACATTTGAAAACGGACCATTTTCCACATTTCTGAAGCATGACGTAATGGGGGGGTGTTATCTCTTTTGTCGAAAATCAGCCGTTTTTGCTCGAACATTAAATGCCTCCAAATGGTATTTAATTAACTTCCCGGGGTGAAGAAACCCTTTTTGAGAACTCAGAGTGAGTAAATTGGCCATTTTCATGCACTTTTAACCATTCCATAAATCTTGTGTTTAGGGCCCCTGGAAGCATGAAAATCACTTTAAACATGCTAATTTTAGCTCTAACACTGATGATCCACCTACAAATGTGAACTGACGTTCAAAAATAAAACATTTGAAAACGGACCATTTTCCACATTTCTGAAGCATGACGTAATGGGGGGGGTGTTATCTCTTTTGTCGAAAATCAGCTGTTTTTGATTGAACATTAAATGCCTCCAAATAGTATTTAATTCACTTCCCGAGCCCCTGGAAGCATGAAAATCACTTTAAACATGCTAATTTTAGCTCTAACACTGATGATCCACCTACAAATGTGAACTGATGTTCAAAAATAAAACATTTGAAAACGGACCATTTTCCACATTTCTGAAGCATGACGTAATGGGGGGTGTTATCTCTTTTGTCGAAAATCAGCCGTTTTTGCTCGAACATTAAATGCCTCCAAATGGTATTTAATTAACTTCCCGGGGTGAAGAAACCCTTTTTGAGAACTCAGAGTGAGTAAATTGGCCATTTTCATGCACTTTTAACCATTCCATAAATCTTGTGCTTAGGGCCCCTGAAAGCATGAAAATCACTTTAAACATGCTAATTTTAGCTCTAACACTGATGATCCACCTACAAATGTGAACTGACGTTCAAAAATAAAACATTTGAAAACGGACCATTTTCCACATTTCTGAAGCATGACGTAATGGGGGGGTGTTATCTCTTTTGTCAAAAATCAGCTGTTTTTGCTTGAACATTAAATGCCTCCAAATAGTATAAAATTCACTTCCCGAGCCCCTGGAAGCATGAAAATCACTTTAAACATGCTAATTTTAGCTCTAACACTGATGATCCACCTACAAATGTGAACTGACGTTCAAAAATAAAACATTTGAAAACGCACCATTTTCCACATTTCTGAAGCATGACGTAATGGGGGGTGTTATCTCTTTTGTCGAAAATCAGCAGTTTTTGCTCGAACATTAAATGCCTCCAAATGGTATTTAATTAACTTCCCGGGGTGAAGAAACCCTTTTTGAGAACTCAGAGTGAGTAAATTGGCCATTTTCATGCACTTTTAACCATTCCATAAATCTTGTGTTTAGGGCCCCTGGAAGCATGAAAATCACTTTAAACATGCTAATTTTAGCTCCAACACTGATGATCCACCTACAAATGTGAACTGACGTTCAAAAATAAAACATTTGAAAACGGACCATTTTCCACATTTCTGAAGCATGACGTAATGGGGGGGGGTGTTATCTCTTTTGTCAAAAATCAGATGTTTTTGATTGAACATTAAATGCCTCCAAATAGTATTTAATTCACTTCCCGAGCCCCTGGAAGCATGAAAATCACTTTAAACATGCTAATTTTAGCTCTAACACTGATGATCCACCTACAAATGTGAACTGACGTTCAAAAATAAAACATTTGAAAACGGACCATTTTCCACATTTCTGAAGCATGACGTAATGGGGGGGTGTTATCTCTTTTGTCGAAAATCAGCTGTTTTTGCTCGAACATTAAATGCCTTCAAATGGTATTTAATTAACTTCCCGGGGTGAAGAAACACTTTTTGAGAACTCAGAGTGAGTAAATTGGCCATTTTCATGCACTTTTAACCATTCCATAAATCTTGTGTTTAGGGCCCCTGGAAGCATGAAAATCACTTTAAACATGCTAATTTTAGCTCTAACACTGATGATCCACCTACAAATGTGAACTGACGTTCAAAAATAAAACATTTGAAAACGGACCATTTTCCACATTTCTGAAGCATGACGTAATGGGGGGGTGTTATCTCTTTTGTCGAAAATCAGCTGTTTTTGATTGAACATTAAATGCCTCCAAATAGTATTTAATTCACTTCCCGAGCCCCTGGAAGCATGAAAATCACTTTAAACATGCTAATTTTAGCTCTAACACTGATGATCCACCTACAAATGTGAACTGATGTTCAAAAATAAAACATTTGAAAACGGACCATTTTCCACATTTCTGAAGCATGACGTAATAGGGGGGTGTTATCTCTTTTGTCGAAAATCAGCTGTTTTTGCTCGAACATTAAATGCCTTCAAATGGTATTTAATTAACTTCCCGGGGTGAAGAAACACTTTTTGAGAACTCAGAGTGAGTAAATTGGCCATTTTCATGCACTTTTAACCATTCCATAAATCTTGTGTTTAGGGCCCCTGGAAGCATGAAAATCACTGTAAACATGCTAATTTTAGCTCTAACACTGATGATCCACCTACAAATGTGAACTGACGTTCAAAAATAAAACATTTGAAAACGGACCATTTTCCACATTTCTGAAGCATGACGTAATGGGGGGGTGTTATCTCTTTTGTCAAAAATCAGCTGTTTTTGATTGAACATTAAATGCCTCAAAATAGTATTTAATTCACTTCCCGAGCCCCTGGAAGCATGAAAATCACTTTAAACATGCTAATTTTAGCTCTAACACTGATGATCCACCTACAAATGTGAACTGATGTTCAAAAATAAAACATTTGAAAACGGACCATTTTCCACATTTCTGAAGCATGACGTAATGGGGGGGTGTTATCCCTTTTGTCGAAAATCAGCCGTTTTTGCTCGAACATTAAATGCCTCCAAATGGTATTTAATTAACTTCCCGGGGTGAAGAAACCCTTTTTGAGAACTCAGAGTGAGTAAATTGGCCATTTTCATGCACTTTTAACCATTCCATAAATCTTGTGTTTAGGGCCCCTGGAAGCATGAAAATCACTTTAAACATGCTAATTTTAGCTCTAACACTGATGATCCACCTACAAATGTGAACTGACGTTCAAAAATAAAACATTTGAAAACGGACCATTTTCCACATTTCTGAAGCATGACGTAATGGGGGGTGTTATCTCTTTTGTCAAAAATCAGCTGTTTTTGATTGAACATTAAATGCCTCCAAATAGTATTTAATTCACTTCCCGAGCCCCTGGAAGCATGAAAATCACTTTAAACATGCTAATTTTAGCTCTAACACTGATGATCCACCTACAAATGTGAACTGACGTTCAAAAATAAAACATTTGAAAACGGACCATTTTCCACATTTCTGAAGCATGACGTAAGGGGGGGGTGTTATCTCTTTTGTCGAAAATCAGCCGTTTTTGCTCGAACATTAAATGCCTCCAAATGGTATTTAATTAACTTCCCGGGGTGAAGAAACCCTTTTTGAGAACTCAGAGTGAGTAAATTGGCCATTTTCACGCACTTTTAACCATTCCATAAATCTTGTGTTTAGGGCCCCTGGAAGCATGAAAATCACTTTAAACATGCTAATTTTAGCTCTAACACTGATGATCCACCTACAAATGTGAACTGACGTTCAAAAATAAAACATTTGAAAACGGACCATTTTCCACATTTCTGAAGCATGACGTAATGGGGGGGTGTTATCTCTTTTGTCAAAAATCAGCTGTTTTTGCTTGAACATTAAATGCCTCCAAATAGTATTTAATTCACTTCCCGAGCCCCTGGAAGCATGAAAATCACTTTAAACATGCTAATTTTAGCTCTAACACTGATGATCCACCTACAAATGTGAACTGACGTTCAAAAATAAAACATTTGAAAACGGACCATTTTCCACATTTCTGAAGCATGACGTAATGGGGGGGTGTTATCTCTTTTGTCGAAAATCAGCCGTTTTTGCTCGAACATTAAATGCCTCCAAATGGTATTTAATTAACTTCCCGGGGTGAATAAACCCTTTTTGAGAACTCAGAGTGAGTAAATTGGCCATTTTCATGCACTTCTAACCATTCCATAAATCTTGTGTTTAGGGCCCCTGGAAGCATGAAAATCACTTTAAACATGCTAATTTTAGCTCCAACACTGATGATCCACCTACAAATGTGAACTGACATTCAAAAATAAAACATTTTAAAACGGACCATTTTCCACATTTCTGAAGCATGACGTAATGGGGGGGGTGTTATCTCTTTTGTCAAAAATCAGCTGTTTTTGATTGAACATTAAATGCCTCCAAATAGTATTTAATTCACTTCCCGAGCCCCTGGAAGCATGAACATCACTATAAACATGCTAATTTTAGCTCTAACACTGATGATTCACCTACATATGTGAACTGACGTTCCAAAATAAAACATTTGAAAACGGACCATTTTCCACATTTCTGAAGCATGACGTAATGGGGGGGTGTTATCTCTTTTGTCGAAAATCAGCCGTTTTTGCTCGAACATTAAATGCCTCCAAATGGTATTTAATTAACTTCCCGGGGTGAAGAAACCCTTTTTGAGAACTCAGAGTGAGTAAATTGGCCATTTTCATGCACTTTTAACCATTCCATAAATCTTGTGTTTAGGGCCCCTGGAAGCATGAAAATCACTTTAAACATGCTAATTTTAGCTCTAACACTGATGATCCACCTACAAATGTGAACTGACGTTCAAAAATAAAACATTTGAAAACGGACCATTTTCCACATTTCTGAAGCATGACGTAATGGGGGGGGTGTTATCTCTTTTGTCGAAAATCAGCTGTTTTTGATTGAACATTAAATGCCTCCAAATAGTATTTAATTCACTTCCCGAGCCCCTGGAAGCATGAAAATCACTTTAAACATGCTAATTTTAGCTCTAACACTGATGATCCACCTACAAATGTGAACTGATGTTCAAAAATAAAACATTTGAAAACGGACCATTTTCCACATTTCTGAAGCATGACGTAATGGGGGGTGTTATCTCTTTTGTCGAAAATCAGCCGTTTTTGCTCGAACATTAAATGCCTCCAAATGGTATTTAATTAACTTCCCGGGGTGAAGAAACCCTTTTTGAGAACTCAGAGTGAGTAAATTGGCCATTTTCATGCACTTTTAACCATTCCATAAATCTTGTGCTTAGGGCCCCTGAAAGCATGAAAATCACTTTAAACATGCTAATTTTAGCTCTAACACTGATGATCCACCTACAAATGTGAACTGACGTTCAAAAATAAAACATTTGAAAACGGACCATTTTCCACATTTCTGAAGCATGACGTAATGGGGGGGTGTTATCTCTTTTGTCAAAAATCAGCTGTTTTTGCTTGAACATTAAATGCCTCCAAATAGTATAAAATTCACTTCCCGAGCCCCTGGAAGCATGAAAATCACTTTAAACATGCTAATTTTAGCTCTAACACTGATGATCCACCTACAAATGTGAACTGACGTTCAAAAATAAAACATTTGAAAACGCACCATTTTCCACATTTCTGAAGCATGACGTAATGGGGGGTGTTATCTCTTTTGTCGAAAATCAGCAGTTTTTGCTCGAACATTAAATGCCTCCAAATGGTATTTAATTAACTTCCCGGGGTGAAGAAACCCTTTTTGAGAACTCAGAGTGAGTAAATTGGCCATTTTCATGCACTTTTAACCATTCCATAAATCTTGTGTTTAGGGCCCCTGGAAGCATGAAAATCACTTTAAACATGCTAATTTTAGCTCCAACACTGATGATCCACCTACAAATGTGAACTGACGTTCAAAAATAAAACATTTGAAAACGGACCATTTTCCACATTTCTGAAGCATGACGTAATGGGGGGGGGGTGTTATCTCTTTTGTCAAAAATCAGATGTTTTTGATTGAACATTAAATGCCTCCAAATAGTATTTAATTCACTTCCCGAGCCCCTGGAAGCATGAAAATCACTTTAAACATGCTAATTTTAGCTCTAACACTGATGATCCACCTACAAATGTGAACTGACGTTCAAAAATAAAACATTTGAAAACGGACCATTTTCCACATTTCTGAAGCATGACGTAATGGGGGGGTGTTATCTCTTTTGTCGAAAATCAGCTGTTTTTGCTCGAACATTAAATGCCTTCAAATGGTATTTAATTAACTTCCCGGGGTGAAGAAACACTTTTTGAGAACTCAGAGTGAGTAAATTGGCCATTTTCATGCACTTTTAACCATTCCATAAATCTTGTGTTTAGGGCCCCTGGAAGCATGAAAATCACTTTAAACATGCTAATTTTAGCTCTAACACTGATGATCCACCTACAAATGTGAACTGACGTTCAAAAATAAAACATTTGAAAACGGACCATTTTCCACATTTCTGAAGCATGACGTAATGGGGGGGTGTTATCTCTTTTGTCGAAAATCAGCTGTTTTTGATTGAACATTAAATGCCTCCAAATAGTATTTAATTCACTTCCCGAGCCCCTGGAAGCATGAAAATCACTTTAAACATGCTAATTTTAGCTCTAACACTGATGATCCACCTACAAATGTGAACTGATGTTCAAAAATAAAACATTTGAAAACGGACCATTTTCCACATTTCTGAAGCATGACGTAATAGGGGGGTGTTATCTCTTTTGTCGAAAATCAGCTGTTTTTGCTCGAACATTAAATGCCTTCAAATGGTATTTAATTAACTTCCCGGGGTGAAGAAACACTTTTTGAGAACTCAGAGTGAGTAAATTGGCCATTTTCATGCACTTTTAACCATTCCATAAATCTTGTGTTTAGGGCCCCTGGAAGCATGAAAATCACTTTAAACATGCTAATTTTAGCTCTAACACTGATGATCCACCTACAAATGTGAACTGACGTTCAAAAATAAAACATTTGAAAACGGACCATTTTCCACATTTCTGAAGCATGACGTAATGGGGGGGTGTTATCTCTTTTGTCAAAAATCAGCTGTTTTTGATTGAACATTAAATGCCTCAAAATAGTATTTAATTCACTTCCCGAGCCCCTGGAAGCATGAAAATCACTTTAAACATGCTAATTTTAGCTCTAACACTGATGATCCACCTACAAATGTGAACTGATGTTCAAAAATAAAACATTTGAAAACGGACCATTTTCCACATTTCTGAAGCATGACGTAATGGGGGGGTGTTATCCCTTTTGTCGAAAATCAGCCGTTTTTGCTCGAACATTAAATGCCTCCAAATGGTATTTAATTAACTTCCCGGGGTGAAGAAACCCTTTTTGAGAACTCAGAGTGAGTAAATTGGCCATTTTCATGCACTTTTAACCATTCCATAAATCTTGTGTTTAGGGCCCCTGGAAGCATGAAAATCACTTTAAACATGCTAATTTTAGCTCTAACACTGATGATCCACCTACAAATGTGAACTGACGTTCAAAAATAAAACATTTGAAAACGGACCATTTTCCACATTTCTGAAGCATGACGTAATGGGGGGGTGTTATCTCTTTTGTCGAAAATCAGCCGTTTTTGCTCGAACATTAAATGCCTCCAAATGGTATTTAATTAACTTCCTGGGGTGAAGAAACCCTTTTTGAGAACTCAGAGTGAGTAAATTGGCCATTTTCATGCACTTTTAACCATTCCATAAATCTTGTGTTTAGGGCCCCTGGAAGCATGAAAATCACTTTAAACATGCTAATTTTAGCTCTAACACTGATGATCCACCTACAAATGTGAACTGACGTTAAAAAATAAAACATTTGAAAACGGACCATTTTCCACATTTCTGAAGCATGACGTAATGGGGGGGTGTTATCTCTTTTGTCAAAAATCAGCTGTTTTTGATTGAACATTAAATGCCTCCAAATAGTATTTAATCCACTTCCCGAGCCCCTGGAAGCATGAAAATCACTTTAAACATGCTAATTTTAGCTCTAACACTGATGATCCACCTACAAATGTGAACTGATGTTCAAAAATAAAACATTTGAAAACGGACCATTTTCCACATTTCTGAAGCATGACGTAATGGGGGGGTGTTATCTCTTTTGTCGAAAATCAGCTGTTTTTGCTCGAACATTAAATGCCTTCAAATGGTATTTAATTAACTTCCCGGGGTGAAGAAACACTTTTTGAGAACTCAGAGTGAGTAAATTGGCCATTTTCATGCACTTTTAACCATTCCATAAATCTTGTGTTTAGGGCCCCTGGAAGCATGAAAATCACTTTAAACATGCTAATTTTAGCTCTAACACTGATGATCCACCTACAAATGTGAACTGACGTTCAAAAATAAAACATTTGAAAACGGACCATTTTCCACATTTCTGAAGCATGACGTAATGGGGGGGTGTTATCTCTTTTGTCAAAAATCAGATGTTTTTGATTGAACATTAAATGCCTCCAAATAGTATTTAATTCACTTCCCGAGCCCCTGGAAGCATGAAAATCACTTTAAACATGCTAATTTTAGCTCTAACACTGATGATCCACCTACAAATGTGAACTGATGTTCAAAAATAAAACATTTGAAAACGGACCATTTTCCACATTTCTGAAGCATGACGTAATGGGGGGGTGTTATCTCTTTTGTCGAAAATCAGCCGTTTTTGCTCGAACATTAAATGCCTCCAAATGGTATTTAATTAACTTCCCGGGGTGAAGAAACCCTTTTTGAGAACTCAGAGTGAGTAAATTGGCCATTTTCATGCACTTTTAACCATTCCATAAATCTTGTGTTTAGGGCACCTGGAAGCATGAAAATCACTTTAAACATGCTAATTTTAGCTCGAACACTGATGATCCACCTACAAATGTGAACTGACGTTCAAAAAAAAAACATTTGAAAAAGGACCATTTTCCACATTTCTGAAGCATGACGTAATGGGGGGGTGTTATCTCTTTTGTCAAAAATCAGCTGTTTTTGATTGAACATTAAATGCCTCCAAATAGTATTTAATTCACTTCCCGAGCCCCTGGAAGCATGAAAATCACTTTAAACATGCTAATTTTAGCTCTAACACTGATGATCCACCTACAAATGTGAACTGACGTTCAAAAATAAAACATTTGAAAACGGACCATTTTCCACATTTCTGAAGCATGACGTAATGGGGGGTGTTATCTCTTTTGTCAAAAATCAGCTGTTTTTGATTGAACATTAAATGCCTCAAAATAGTATTTAATTCACTTCCCGAGCCCCTGGAAGCATGAAAATCACTTTAAACATGCTAATTTTAGCTCTAACACTGATGATCCACCTACAAATGTGAACTGATGTTCAAAAATAAAACATTTGAAAACGGACCATTTTCCACATTTCTGAAGCATGACGTAATGGGGGGGTGTTATCCCTTTTGTCGAAAATCAGCCGTTTTTGCTCGAACATTAAATGCCTCCAAATGGTATTTAATTAACTTCCCGGGGTGAAGAAACCCTTTTTGAGAACTCAGAGTGAGTAAATTGGCCATTTTCATGCACTTTTAACCATTCCATAAATCTTGTGTTTAGGGCCCCTGGAAGCATGAAAATCACTTTAAACATGCTAATTTTAGCTCTAACACTGATGATCCACCTACAAATGTGAACTGATGTTCAAAAATAAAACATTTGAAAACGGACCATTTTCCACATTTCTGAAGCATGACGTAATGGCGGGGGTGTTATCTCTTTTGTCGAAAATCAGCCGTTTTTGCTCGAACATTAAATGCCTCCAAATGGTATTTAATTAACTTCCTGGGGTGAAGAAACCCTTTTTGAGAACTCAGAGAGAGTAAATTGGCCATTTTCATGCACTTTTAACCATTCCATAAATCTTGTGTTTAGGGCCCCTGGAAGTATGAAAATCACTTTAAACATGCTAATTTTAGCTCCAACACTGATGATCCACCTACAAATGTGAACTGACATTCAAAAATAAAACATTTGAAAACGGACCATTTTCCACATTTCTGAAGCATGACGTAATGGGGGGGTGTTATCTCTTTTGTCAAAAATCAGCTGTTTTTGATTGAACATTAAATGCCTCCAAATAGTATTTAATTCACTTCCCGAGCCCCTGGAAGCATGAACATCACTATAAACATGCTAATTTTAGCTCTAACACTGATGATTCACCTACATATGTGAACTGACGTTCCAAAATAAAACATTTGAAAACGGACCATTTTCCACATTTCTGAAGCATGACGTAATGGGGGGGTGTTATCTCTTTTGTCGAAAATCAGCCGTTTTTGCTCGAACATTAAATGCCTCCAAATGGTATTTAATTAACTTCCCGGGGTGAAGAAACCCTTTTTGAGAACTCAGAGTGAGTAAATTGGCCATTTTCATGCACTTTTAACCATTCCATAAATCTTGTGTTTAGGGCCCCTGAAAGCATGAAAATCACTTTAAACATGCTAATTTTAGCTCTAACACTGATGATCCACCTACAAATGTGAACTGACGTTCAAAAATAAAACATTTGAAAACGGACCATTTTCCACATTTCTGAAGCATGACGTAATGGGGGGGTGTTATCTCTTTTGTCAAAAATCAGCTGTTTTTGCTTGAACATTAAATGCCTCCAAATAGTATAAAATTCACTTCCCGAGCCCCTGGAAGCATGAAAATCACTTTAAACATGCTAATTTTAGCTCTAACACTGATGATCCACCTACAAATGTGAACTGACGTTCAAAAATAAAACATTTGAAAACGCACCATTTTCCACATTTCTGAAGCATGACGTAATGGGGGGTGTTATCTCTTTTGTCGAAAATCAGCAGTTTTTGCTCGAACATTAAATGCCTCCAAATGGTATTTAATTAACTTCCCGGGGTGAAGAAACCCTTTTTGAGAACTCAGAGTGAGTAAATTGGCCATTTTCATGCACTTTTAACCATTCCATAAATCTTGTGTTTAGGGCACCTGGAAGCATGAAAATCACTTTAAACATGCTAATTTTAGCTCTAACACTGATGATCCACCTACAAATGTGAACTGACGTTCAAAAATAAAACATTTGAAAAAGGACCATTTTCCACATTTCTGAAGCATGACGTAATGGGGGGGTGTTATCTCTTTTGTCAAAAATCAGCTGTTTTTGATTGAACATTAAATGCCTCCAAATAGTATTTAATTCACTTCCCGAGCCCCTGGAAGCATGAAAATCACTTTAAACATGCTAATTTTAGCTCTAACACTGATGATCCACCTACAAATGTGAACTGACGTTCAAAAATAAAACATTTGAAAACGGACCATTTTCCACATTTCTGAAGCATGACGTAATGGGGGGGTGTTATCTCTTTTGTCGAAAATCAGCCGTTTTTGCTCGAACATTAAATGCCTCCAAATGGTATTTAATTAACTTCCCGGGGTGAATAAACCCTTTTTGAGAACTCAGAGTGAGTAAATTGGCCATTTTCATGCACTTTTAACCATTCCATAAATCTTGTGTTTAGGGCCCCTGGAAGCATGAAAATCACTTTAAACATGCTAATTTTAGCTCCAACACTGATGATCCACCTACAAATGTGAACTGACATTCAAATATAAAACATTTTAAAACGGACCATTTTCCACATTTCTGAAGCATGACGTAATGGGGGGGGGTGTTAACTCTTTTGTCAAAAATCAGCTGTTTTTGATTGAACATTAAATGCCTCCAAATAGTATTTAATTCACTTCCCGAGCCCCTGGAAGCATGAACATCACTATAAACATGCTAATTTTAGCTCTAACACTGATGATTCACCTACATATGTGAACTGACGTTCCAAAATAAAACATTTGAAAACGGACCATTTTCCACATTTCTGAAGCATGACGTAATGGGGGGTGTTATCTCTTTTGTCGAAAATCAGCCGTGTTTGCTCGAACATTAAATGCCTCCAAATGGTATTTAATTAACTTCCCGGGGTGAAGAAACCCTTTTTGAGAACTCAGAGTGAGTAAATTGGCCATTTTCATGCACTTTTAACCATTCCATAAATCTTGTGTTTAGGGCCCCTGGAAGCATGAAAATCACTTTAAACATGCTAATTTTAGCTCTAACACTGATGATCCACTGACAAATGTGAACTGACGTTAAAAAATAAAACATTTGAAAACGGACCATTTTCCACATTTCTGAAGCATGACGTAATGGGGGGGTGTTATCTCTTTTGTCAAAAATCAGCTGTTTTTGATTGAGCATTAAATGCCTCCAAATAGTATTTAATTCACTTCCCGAGCCCCTGGAAGCATGAAAATCACTTTAAACATGCTAATTTTAGCTCTAACACTGATGATCCACCTACAAATGTGAACTGATGTTCAAAAATAAAACATTTGAAAACGGACCATTTTCCACATGTCTGAAGCATGACGTAATGGGGGGGTGTTATCTCTTTTGTCGAAAATCAGCTGTTTTTGCTCGAACATTAAATGCCTTCAAATGGTATTTAATTAACTTCCCGGGGTGAAGAAACACTTTTTGAGAACTCAGAGTGAGTAAATTTGCCATTTTCATGCACTTTTAACCATTCCATAAATCTTGTGTTTAGGGCCCCTGGAAGCATGAAAATCACTTTAAACATGCTAATTTTAGCTCTAACACTGATGATCCACCTACAAATGTGAACTGACGTTCAAAAATAAAACATTTGAAAACGGACCATTTTCCACATTTCTGAAGCATGACGTAATGGGGGGGTGTTATCTCTTTTGTCAAAAATCAGATGTTTTTGATTGAACATTAAATGCCTCCAAATAGTATTTAATTCACTTCCCGAGCCCCTGGAAGCATGAAAATCACTTTAAACATGCTAATTTTAGCTCTAACACTGATGATCCACCTACAAATGTGAACTGACGTTCAAAAATAAAACATTTGAAAACGGACCATTTTCCACATTTCTGAAGCATGACGTAATGGGGGGGTGTTATCTCTTTTGCCGAAAATCAGCCGTTTTTGCTCGAACATTAAAATGCCTCCAAATGGTATTTAATTAACTTCCCGGGGTGAAGAAACCCTTTTTGAGAACTCAGAGTGAGTAAATTGGCCATTTTCATGCACTTTTAACCATTCCATAAATCTTGTGTTTAGGGCCCCTGGAAGCATGAAAATCACTTTAAACATGCTAATTTTAGCTATAACACTGATGATCCACCTACAAATGTGAACTGACGTTAAAAAATAAAACATTTGAAAACGGACCATTTTCCACATTTCTGAAGCATGACGTAATGGGGGGTGTTATCTCTTTTGTCAAAAATCAGCTGTTTTTGATTGAACATTAAATGCCTCAAAATAGTATTTAATTCACTTCCCGAGCCCCTGGAAGCATGAAAATCACTTTAAACATGCTAATTTTAGCTCTAACACTGATGATCCACCTACAAATGTGAACTGATGTTCAAAAATAAAACATTTGAAAACGGACCATTTTCCACATTTCTGAAGCATGACGTAATGGGGGGGTGTTATCCCTTTTGTCGAAAATCAGCCGTTTTTGCTCGAACATTAAATGCCTCCAAATGGTATTTAATTAACTTCCCGGGGTGAAGAAACCCTTTTTGAGAACTCAGAGTGAGTAAATTGGCCATTTTCATGCACTTTTAACCATTCCATAAATCTTGTGTTTAGGGCCCCTGGAAGCATGAAAATCACTTTAAACATGCTAATTTTAGCTCTAACACTGATGATCCACCTACAAATGTGAACTGACGTTCAAAAATAAAACATTTGAAAACGGACCATTTTCCACATTTCTGAAGCATGACGTAATGGGGGGGTGTTATCTCTTTTGTCGAAAATCAGCCGTTTTTGCTCGAACATTAAATGCCTCCAAATGGTATTTAATTAACTTCCTGGGGTGAAGAAACCCTTTTTGAGAACTCAGAGTGAGTAAATTGGCCATTTTCATGCACTTTTAACCATTCCATAAATCTTGTGTTTAGGGCCCCTGGAAGCATGAAAATCACTTTAAACATGCTAATTTTAGCTCTAACACTGATGATCCACCTACAAATGTGAACTGACGTTCAAAAATAAAACATTTGAAAACGGACCATTTTCCACATTTCTGAAGCATGACGTAATGGGGGGGTGTTATCTCTTTTGTCGAAAATCAGCTGTTTTTGATTGAACATTAAATGCCTCCAAATAGTATTTAATTCACTTCCCGAGCCCCTGGAAGCATGAAAATCACTTTAAACATGCTAATTTTAGCTCTAACACTGATGATCCACCTACAAATGTGAACTGATGTTCAAAAATAAAACATTTGAAAACGGACCATTTTCCGCATTTCTGAAGCATGACGTAATGGGGGGTGTTATCTCTTTTGTGGAAAATCAGCCGTTTTTGCTCGAACATTAAATGCCTCCAAATGGTATTTAATTAACTTCCCGGGGTGAAGAAACCCTTTTTGAGAACTCAGAGTGAGTAAATTGGCCATTTTCATGCACTTTTAACCATTCCATAAATCTTGTGCTTAGGGCCCCTGAAAGCATGAAAATCACTTTAAACATGCTAATTTTAGCTCTAACACTGATGATCCACCTACAAATGTGAACTGACGTTCAAAAATAAAACATTTGAAAACGGACCATTTTCCACATTTCTGAAGCATGACGTAATGGGGGGGTGTTATCTCTTTTGTCAAAAATCAGCTGTTTTTGCTTGAACATTAAATGCCTCCAAATAGTATAAAATTCACTTCCCGAGCCCCTGGAAGCATGAAAATCACTTTAAACATGCTAATTTTAGCTCTAACACTGATGATCCACCTACAAATGTGAACTGACGTTCAAAAATAAAACATTTGAAAACGCACCATTTTCCACATTTCTGAAGCATGACGTAATGGGGGGTGTTATCTCTTTTGTCGAAAATCAGCAGTTTTTGCTCGAACATTAAATGCCTCCAAAGGGTATTTAATTAACTTCCCGGGGTGAAGAAACCCTTTTTGAGAACTCAGAGTGAGTAAATTGGCCATTTTCATGCACTTTTAACCATTCCATAAATCTTGTGTTTAGGGCACCTGGAAGCATGAAAATCACTTTAAACATGCTAATTTTAGCTCTAACACTGATGATCCACCTACAAATGTGAACTGACGTTCAAAAATAAAACATTTGAAAAAGGACCATTTTCCACATTTCTGAAGCATGACGTAATGGGGGGATGTTATCTCTTTTGTCAAAAATCAGCTGTTTTTGATTGAACATTAAATGCCTCCAAACAGTATTTAATTCACTTCCCGAGCCCCTGGAAGCATGAAAATCACTTTAAACATGCTAATTTTAGCTCTAACACTGATGATCCACCTACAAATGTGAACTGACGTTCAAAAATAAAACATTTGAAAACGGACCATTTTCCACATTTCTGAAGCATGACGTAATGGGGGGGTGTTATCTCTTTTGTCGAAAATCAGCCGTTTTTGCTCGAACATTAAATGCCTCCAAATGGTATTTAATTAACTTCCCGGGGTGAATAAACCCTTTTTGAGAACTCAGAGTGAGTAAATTGGCCATTTTCATGCACTTTTAACCATTCCATAAATCTTGTGTTTAGGGCCCCTGGAAGCATGAAAATCACTTTAAACATGCTAATTTTAGCTCCAACACTGATGATCCACCTACAAATGTGAACGGACATTCAAAAATAAAACATTTTAAAACGGACCATTTTCCACATTTCTGAAGCATGACGTAATGGGGGGGGTGTTATCTCTTTTGTCAAAAATCAGCTGTTTTTGATTGAACATTAAATGCCTCCAAATAGTATTTAATTCACTTCCCGAGCCCCTGGAAGCATGAACATCACTATAAACATGCTAATTTTAGCTCTAACACTGATGATTCACCTACATATGTGAACTGACGTTCCAAAATAAAACATTTGAAAACGGACCATTTTCCACATTTCTGAAGCATGACGTAATGGGGGGGTGTTATCTCTTTTGTCGAAAATCAGCCGTTTTTGCTCGAACATTAAATGCCTCCAAATGGTATTTAATTAACTTCCCGGGGTGAAGAAACCCTTTTTGAGAACTCAGAGTGAGTAAATTGGCCATTTTCATGCACTTTTAACCATTCCATAAATCTTGTGTTTAGGGCCCCTGGAAGCATGAAAATCACTTTAAACATGCTAATTTTAGCTCTAACACTGATGATCCACTGACAAATGTGAACTGACGTTAAAAAATAAAACATTTGAAAACGGACCATTTTCCACATTTCTGAAGCATGACGTAATGGGGGGGGTGTTATCTCTTTTGTCAAAAATCAGCTGTTATTGATTGAACATTAAATGCCTCCAAATAGTATTTAATTCACTTCCCGAGCCCCTGGAAGCATGAAAATCACTTTAAACATGCTAATTTTAGCTCTAACACTGATGATCCACCTACAAATGTGAACTGATGTTCAAAAATAAAACATTTGAAAACGGACCATTTTCCACATTTCTGAAGCATGACGTAATGGGGGGGTGTTATCTCTTGTCGAAAATCAGCTGTTTTTGCTCGAACATTAAATGCCTTCAAATGGTATTTAATTAACTTCCCGGGGTGAAGAAACCCTTTTTGAGAACTCAGAGTGAGTAAATTGGCCATTTTCATGCACTTTTAACCATTCCATAAATCTTGTGCTTAGGGCCCCTGAAAGCATGAAAATCACTTTAAACATGCTAATTTTAGCTCTAACACTGATGATCCACCTACAAATGTGAACTGACGTTCAAAAATAAAACATTTGAAAACGGACCATTTTCCACATTTCTGAAGCATGACGTAATGGGGGGGGTGTTATCTCTTTTGTCAAAAATCAGCTGTTTTTGCTTGAACATTAAATGCCTCCAAATAGTATAAAATTCCCTTCCCGAGCCCCTGGAAGCATGAAAATCACTTTAAACATGCTAATTTTAGCTCTAACACTGATGATCCACCTACAAATGTGAACTGACGTTCAAAAATAAAACATTTGAAAACGCACCATTTTCCACATTTCTGAAGCATGACGTCATGTGGGGTGTTATCTCTTTTGTCGAAAATCAGCAGTTTTTGCTCGAACATTAAATGCCTCCAAATGGTATTTAATTAACTTCCCGGGGTGAAGAAACCCTTTTTGAGAACTCAGAGTGAGTAAATTGGCCATTTTCATGCACTTTTAACCATTCCATAAATCTTGTGTTTAGGGCACCTGGAAGCATGAAAATCACTTTAAACATGCTAATTTTAGCTCTAACACTGATGATCCACCTACAAATGTGAACTGACGTTCAAAAATAAAACATTTGAAAAAGGACCATTTTCCACATTTCTGAAGCATGACGTAATGGGGGGGTGTTATCTCTTTTGTCAAAAATCAGCTGTTTTTGATTGAACATTAAATGCCTCCAAATAGTATTTAATTCACTTCCCGAGCCCCTGGAAGCATGAAAATCACTTAAAACATGCTAATTTTAGCTCTAACACTGATGATCCACCTACAAATGTGAACTGACGTTCAAAAATAAAACATTTGAAAACGGACCATTTTCCACATTTCTGAAGCATGACGTAATGGGGGGGTGTTATCTCTTTTGTCGAAAATCAGCCGTTTTTGCTCGAACATTAAATGCCTCCAAATGGTATTTAATTAACTTCCCGGGGTGAATAAACCCTTTTTGAGAACTCAGAGTGAGTAAATTGGCCATTTTCATGCACTTTTAACCATTCCATAAATCTTGTGTTTAGGGCCCCTGGAAGCATGAAAATCACTTTAAACATGCTAATTTTAGCTCCAACACTGATGATCCACCTACAAATGTGAACTGACATTCAAAAATAAAACATTTTAAAACGGACCATTTTCCACATTTCTGAAGCATGACGTAATGGGGGGGGTGTTATCTCTTTTGTCAAAAATCAGCTGTTTTTGATTGAACATTAAATGCCTCCAAATAGTATTTAATTCACTTCCCGAGCCCCTGGAAGCATGAACATCACTATAAACATGCTAATTTTAGCTCTAACACTGATGATTCACCTACATATGTGAACTGACGTTCCAAAATAAAACATTTGAAAACGGACCATTTTCCACATTTCTGAAGCATGACGTAATGGGGGGGTGTTATCTCTTTTGTCGAAAATCAGCCGTTTTTGCTCGAACATTAAATGCCTCCAAATGGTATTTAATTAACTTCCCGGGGTGAAGAAACCCTTTTTGAGAACTCAGAGTGAGTAAATTGGCCATTTTCATGCACTTTTAACCATTCCATAAATCTTGTGTTTAGGGCCCCTGGAAGCATGAAAATCACTTTAAACATGCTAATTTTAGCTCTAACACTGATGATCCACTGACAAATGTGAACTGACGTTAAAAAATAAAACATTTGAAAACGGACCATTTTCCACATTTCTGAAGCATGACGTAATGGGGGGGGGTGTTATCTCTTTTGTCAAAAATCAGCTGTTTTTGATTGAACATTAAATGCCTCCAAATAGTATTTAATTCACTTCCCGAGCCCCTGGAAGCATGAAAATCACTTTAAACATGCTAATTTTAGCTCTAACACTGATGATCCACCTACAAATGTGAACTGATGTTCAAAAATAAAACATTTGAAAACGGACCATTTTCCACATTTCTGAAGCATGACGTAATGGGGGGGTGTTATCTCTTTTGTCGAAAATCAGCTGTTTTTGCTCGAACATTAAATGCCTTCAAATGGTATTTAATTAACTTCCCGGGGTGAAGAAACACTTTTTGAGAACTCAGAGTGAGTAAATTGGCCATTTTCATGCACTTTTAACCATTCCATAAATCTTGTGTTTAGGGCCCCTGGAAGCATGAAAATCACTTTAAACATGCTAATTTTAGCTCTAACACTGATGATCCACCTACAAATGTGAACTGACGTTCAAAAATAAAACATTTGAAAACGGACCATTTTCCACATTTCTGAAGCATGACGTAATGGGGGGGTGTTATCTCTTTTGTCAAAAATCAGATGTTTTTGATTGAACATTAAATGCCTCCAAATAGTATTTAATTCACTTCCCGAGCCCCTGGAAGCATGAAAATCACTTTAAACATGCTAATTTTAGCTCTAACACTGATGATCCACCTACAAATGTGAACTGACGTTCAAAAATAAAACATTTGAAAACGGACCATTTTCCAAATTTCTGCAGCATGACGTAATGGGGGGGTGTTATCTCTTTTGTCGAAAATCAGCCGTTTTTGCTCGAACATTAAATGCCTCCAAATGGTATTTAATTAACTTCCCGGGGTGAAGAAACCCTTTTTGAGAACTCAGAGTGAGTAAATTGGCCATTTTCATGCACTTTTAACCATTCCATAAATCTTGTGTTTAGGGCCCCTGGAAGCATGAAAATCACTTTAAACATGCTAATTTTAGCTCTAACACTGATGATCCACCTACAAATGTGAACTGACGTTCAAAAATAAAACATTTGAAAACGGACCATTTTCCACATTTCTGAAGCATGACGTAATGGGGGGGTGTTATCTCTTTTGTCGAAAATCAGCCGTTTTTGCTCGAACATTAAATGCCTCCAAATGGTATTTAATTAACTTCCCGGGGTGAAGAAACCCTTTTTGAGAACTCAGAGTGAGTAAATTGGCCATTTTCATGCACTTTTAACCATTCCATAAATCTTGTGTTTAGGGCACCTGGAAGCATGAAAATCACTTTAAACATGCTAATTTTAGCTCTAACACTGATGATCCACCTACAAATGTGAACTGACGTTCAAAAATAAAACATTTGAAAAAGGACCATTTTCCACATTTCTGAAGCATGACGTAATGGGGGGGGTGTTATCTCTTTTGTCAAAAATCAGCTGTTTTTGATTGAACATTAAATGCCTCCAAATAGTATTTAATTCACTTCCCGAGCCCCTGGAAGCATGAAAATCACTTTAAACATGCTAATTTTAGCTCTAACACTGATGATCCACCTACAAATGTGAACTGATGTTCAAAAATAAAACATTTGAAAACGGACCATTTTCCACATTTCTGAAGCATGACGTAATGGGGGGGTGTTATCTCTTGTCGAAAATCAGCTGTTTTTGCTCGAACATTAAATGCCTTCAAATGGTATTTAATTAACTTCCCGGGGTGAAGAAACACTTTTTGAGAACTCAGAGTGAGTAAATTGGCCATTTTCATGCACTTTTAACCATTCCATAAATCTTGTGTTTAGGGCCCCTGGAAGCATGAAAATCAATTTAAACATGCTAATTTTAGCTCTAACACTGATGATCCACCTACAAATGTGAACTGACGTTCAAAAATAAAACATTTGAAAACGGACCATTTTCCACATTTCTGAAGCATGACGTAATGGGGGGTGTTATCTCTTTTGTCGAAAATCAGCCGTTTTTGCTCGAACATTAAATGCCTCCAAATGGTATTTAATTAACTTCCCGGGGTGAAGAAACCCTTTTTGAGAACTCAGAGTGAGTATATTGGCCATTTTCATGCACTTTTAACCATTCCATAAATCTTGTGCTTAGGGCCCCTGAAAGCATGAAAATCACTTTAAACATGCTAATTTTAGCTCTAACACTGATGATCCACCTACAAATGTGAACTGACGTTCAAAAATAAAACATTTGAAAACGGACCATTTTCCACATTTCTGAAGCATGACGTAATGGGGGGGTGTTATCTCTTTTGTCAAAAATCAGCTGTTTTTGCTTGAACATTAAATGCCTCCAAATAGTATAAAATTCACTTCCCGAGCCCCTGGAAGCATGAAAATCACTTTAAACATGCTAATTTTAGCTCTAACACTGATGATCCACCTACAAATGTGAACTGACGTTCAAAAATAAAACATTTGAAAACGCACCATTTTCCACATTTCTGAAGCATGACGTAATGGGGGGTGTTATCTCTTTTGTCGAAAATCAGCAGTTTTTGCTCGAACATTAAATGCCTCCAAATGGTATTTAATTAACTTCCCGGGGTGAAGAAACCCTTTTTGAGAACTCAGAGTGAGTAAATTGGCCATTTTCATGCACTTTTAACCATTCCATAAATCTTGTGTTTAGGGCACCTGGAAGCATGAAAATCACTTTAAACATGCTAATTTTAGCTCTAACACTGATGATCCACCTACAAATGTGAACTGACGTTCAAAAATAAAACATTTGAAAAAGGACCATTTTCCACATTTCTGAAGCATGACGTAATGGGGGGGTGTTATCTCTTTTGTCAAAAATCAGCTGTTTTTGATTGAACATTAAATGCCTCCAAATAGTATTTAATTCACTTCCCGAGCCCCTGGAAGCATGAAAATCACTTAAAACATGCTAATTTTAGCTCTAACACTGATGATCCACCTACAAATGTGAACTGACGTTCAAAAATAAAACATTTGAAAACGGACCATTTTCCACATTTCTGAAGCATGACGTAATGGGGGGGTGTTATCTCTTTTGTCGAAAATCAGCCGTTTTTGCTCGAACATTAAATGCCTCCAAATGGTATTTAATTAACTTCCCGGGGTGAATAAACCCTTTTTGAGAACTCAGAGTGAGTAAATTGGCCATTTTCATGCACTTTTAACCATTCCATAAATCTTGTGTTTAGGGCCCCTGGAAGCATGAAAATCACTTTAAACATGCTAATTTTAGCTCCAACACTGATGATCCACCTACAAATGTGAACTGACATTCAAAAATAAAACATTTTAAAACGGACCATTTTCCACATTTCTGAAGCATGACGTATTGGGGGGGGTGTTATCTCTTTTGTCAAAAATCAGCTGTTTTTGATTGAACATTAAATGCCTCCAAATAGTATTTAATTCACTTCCCGAGCCCCTGGAAGCATGAACATCACTATAAACATGCTAATTTTAGCTCTAACACTGATGATTCACCTACATATGTGAACTGACGTTCCAAAATAAAACATTTGAAAACGGACCATTTTCCACATTTCTGAAGCATGACGTAATGGGGGGGTGTTATCTCTTTTGTCGAAAATCAGCCGTTTTTGCTCGAACATTAAATGCCTCCAAATGGTATTTAATTAACTTCCCGGGGTGAAGAAACCCTTTTTGAGAACTCAGAGTGAGTAAATTGGCCATTTTCATGCACTTTTAACCATTCCATAAATCTTGTGTTTAGGGCCCCTGGAAGCATGAAAATCACTTTAAACATGCTAATTTTAGCTCTAACACTGATGATCCACTGACAAATGTGAACTGACGTTAAAAAATAAAACATTTGAAAACGGACCATTTTCCACATTTCTGAAGCATGACGTAATGGGGGGGGTGTTATCTCTTTTGTCAAAAATCAGCTGTTATTGATTGAACATTAAATGCCTCCAAATAGTATTTAATTCACTTCCCGAGCCCCTGGAAGCATGAAAATCACTTTAAACATGCTAATTTTAGCTCTAACACTGATGATCCACCTACAAATGTGAACTGATGTTCAAAAATAAAACATTTGAAAACGGACCATTTTCCACATTTCTGAAGCATGACGTAATGGGGGGGTGTTATCTCTTGTCGAAAATCAGCTGTTTTTGCTCGAACATTAAATGCCTTCAAATGGTATTTAATTAACTTCCCGGGGTGAAGAAACCCTTTTTGAGAACTCAGAGTGAGTAAATTGGCCATTTTCATGCACTTTTAACCATTCCATAAATCTTGTGCTTAGGGCCCCTGAAAGCATGAAAATCACTTTAAACATGCTAATTTTAGCTCTAACACTGATGATCCACCTACAAATGTGAACTGACGTTCAAAAATAAAACATTTGAAAACGGACCATTTTCCACATTTCTGAAGCATGACGTAATGGGGGGGTGTTATCTCTTTTGTCAAAAATCAGCTGTTTTTGCTTGAACATTAAATGCCTCCAAATAGTATAAAATTCCCTTCCCGAGCCCCTGGAAGCATGAAAATCACTTTAAACATGCTAATTTTAGCTCTAACACTGATGATCCACCTACAAATGTGAACTGACGTTCAAAAATAAAACATTTGAAAACGCACCATTTTCCACATTTCTGAAGCATGACGTCATGTGGGGTGTTATCTCTTTTGTCGAAAATCAGCAGTTTTTGCTCGAACATTAAATGCCTCCAAATGGTATTTAATTAACTTCCCGGGGTGAAGAAACCCTTTTTGAGAACTCAGAGTGAGTAAATTGGCCATTTTCATGCACTTTTAACCATTCCATAAATCTTGTGTTTAGGGCCCCTGGAAGCATGAAAATCACTTTAAACATGCTAATTTTAGCTCCAACACTGATGATCCACCTACAAATGTGAACTGACATTCAAAAATAAAACATTTTAAAACGGACCATTTTCCACATTTCTGAAGCATGACGTAATGGGGGGGGTGTTATCTCTTTTGTCAAAAATCAGCTGTTTTTGATTGAACATTAAATGCCTCCAAATAGTATTTAATTCACTTCCCGAGCCCCTGGAAGCATGAACATCACTATAAACATGCTAATTTTAGCTCTAACACTGATGATTCACCTACATATGTGAACTGACGTTCCAAAATAAAACATTTGAAAACGGACCATTTTCCACATTTCTGAAGCATGACGTAATGGGGGGGTGTTATCTCTTTTGTCGAAAATCAGCTGTTTTTGCTCGAACATTAAATGCCTTCAAATGGTATTTAATTAACTTCCCGGGGTGAAGAAACACTTTTTGAGAACTCAGAGTGAGTAAATTGGCCATTTTCATGCACTTTTAACCATTCCATAAATCTTGTGTTTAGGGCCCCTGGAAGCATGAAAATCACTTTAAACATGCTAATTTTAGCTCTAACACTGATGATCCACCTACAAATGTGAACTGACGTTCAAAAATAAAACATTTGAAAACGGACCATTTTCCACATTTCTGAAGCATGACGTAATGGGGGGGTGTTATCTCTTTTGTCAAAAATCAGATGTTTTTGATTGAACATTAAATGCCTCCAAATAGTATTTAATTCACTTCCCGAGCCCCTGGAAGCATGAAAATCACTTTAAACATGCTAATTTTAGCTCTAACACTGATGATCCACCTACAAATGTGAACTGACGTTCAAAAATAAAACATTTGAAAACGGACCATTTTCCAAATTTCTGCAGCATGACGTAATGGGGGGGTGTTATCTCTTTTGTCGAAAATCAGCCGTTTTTGCTCGAACATTAAATGCCTCCAAATGGTATTTAATTAACTTCCCGGGGTGAAGAAACCCTTTTTGAGAACTCAGAGTGAGTAAATTGGCCATTTTCATGCACTTTTAACCATTCCATAAATCTTGTGTTTAGGGCCCCTGGAAGCATGAAAATCACTTTAAACATGCTAATTTTAGCTCTAACACTGATGATCCACCTACAAATGTGAACTGACGTTCAAAAATAAAACATTTGAAAACGGACCATTTTCCACATTTCTGAAGCATGACGTAATGGGGGGGTGTTATCTCTTTTGTCGAAAATCAGCCGTTTTTGCTCGAACATTAAATGCCTCCAAATGGTATTTAATTAACTTCCCGGGGTGAAGAAACCCTTTTTGAGAACTCAGAGTGAGTAAATTGGCCATTTTCATGCACTTTTAACCATTCCATAAATCTTGTGTTTAGGGCACCTGGAAGCATGAAAATCACTTTAAACATGCTAATTTTAGCTCTAACACTGATGATCCACCTACAAATGTGAACTGACGTTCAAAAATAAAACATTTGAAAAAGGACCATTTTCCACATTTCTGAAGCATGACGT
This sequence comes from Lissotriton vulgaris, assembly GCF_964263255.1. Taxonomy (NCBI): domain Eukaryota; kingdom Metazoa; phylum Chordata; class Amphibia; order Caudata; family Salamandridae; genus Lissotriton; species Lissotriton vulgaris. The sequence continues at coordinate 704,670 of NW_028241489.1, read as the reverse complement.
AATGGGGGGGGTGTTATCTCTTTTGTCAAAAATCAGCTGTTTTTGATTGAACATTAAATGCCTCCAAATAGTATTTAATTCACTTCCCGAGCCCCTGGAAGCATGAAAATCACTTTAAACATGCTAATTTTAGCTCTAACACTGATGATCCACCTACAAATGTGAACTGATGTTCAAAAATAAAACATTTGAAAACGGACCATTTTCCACATTTCTGAAGCATGACGTAATGGGGGGGTGTTATCTCTTGTCGAAAATCAGCTGTTTTTGCTCGAACATTAAATGCCTTCAAATGGTATTTAATTAACTTCCCGGGGTGAAGAAACACTTTTTGAGAACTCAGAGTGAGTAAATTGGCCATTTTCATGCACTTTTAACCATTCCATAAATCTTGTGTTTAGGGCCCCTGGAAGCATGAAAATCAATTTCAACATGCTAATTTTAGCTCTAACACTGATGATCCACCTACAAATGTGAACTGACGTTCAAAAATAAAACATTTGAAAACGGACCATTTTCCACATTTCTGAAGCATGACGTAATGGGGGGTGTTATCTCTTTTGTCGAAAATCAGCCGTTTTTGCTCGAACATTAAATGCCTCCAAATGGTATTTAATTAACTTCCCGGGGTGAAGAAACCCTTTTTGAGAACTCAGAGTGAGTATATTGGCCATTTTCATGCACTTTTAACCATTCCATAAATCTTGTGCTTAGGGCCCCTGAAAGCATGAAAATCACTTTAAACATGCTAATTTTAGCTCTAACACTGATGATCCACCTACAAATGTGAACTGACGTTCAAAAATAAAACATTTGAAAACGGACCATTTTCCACATTTCTGAAGCATGACGTAATGGGGGGGTGTTATCTCTTTTGTCAAAAATCAGCTGTTTTTGCTTGAACATTAAATGCCTCCAAATAGTATAAAATTCACTTCCCGAGCCCCTGGAAGCATGAAAATCACTTTAAACATGCTAATTTTAGCTCTAACACTGATGATCCACCTACAAATGTGAACTGACGTTCAAAAATAAAACATTTGAAAACGCACCATTTTCCACATTTCTGAAGCATGACGTAATGGGGGGTGTTATCTCTTTTGTCGAAAATCAGCAGTTTTTGCTCGAACATTAAATGCCTCCAAATGGTATTTAATTAACTTCCCGGGGTGAAGAAACCCTTTTTGAGAACTCAGAGTGAGTAAATTGGCCATTTTCATGCACTTTTAACCATTCCATAAATCTTGTGTTTAGGGCACCTGGAAGCATGAAAATCACTTTAAACATGCTAATTTTAGCTCTAACACTGATGATCCACCTACAAATGTGAACTGACGTTCAAAAATAAAACATTTGAAAAAGGACCATTTTCCACATTTCTGAAGCATGACGTAATGGGGGGGTGTTATCTCTTTTGTCAAAAATCAGCTGTTTTTGATTGAACATTAAATGCCTCCAAATAGTATTTAATTCACTTCCCGAGCCCCTGGAAGCATGAAAATCACTTAAAACATGCTAATTTTAGCTCTAACACTGATGATCCACCTACAAATGTGAACTGACGTTCAAAAATAAAACATTTGAAAACGGACCATTTTCCACATTTCTGAAGCATGACGTAATGGGGGGGTGTTATCTCTTTTGTCGAAAATCAGCCGTTTTTGCTCGAACATTAAATGCCTCCAAATGGTATTTAATTAACTTCCCGGGGTGAATAAACCCTTTTTGAGAACTCAGAGTGAGTAAATTGGCCATTTTCATGCACTTTTAACCATTCCATAAATCTTGTGTTTAGGGCCCCTGGAAGCATGAAAATCACTTTAAACATGCTAATTTTAGCTCCAACACTGATGATCCACCTACAAATGTGAACTGACATTCAAAAATAAAACATTTTAAAACGGACCATTTTCCACATTTCTGAAGCATGACGTATTGGGGGGGGTGTTATCTCTTTTGTCAAAAATCAGCTGTTTTTGATTGAACATTAAATGCCTCCAAATAGTATTTAATTCACTTCCCGAGCCCCTGGAAGCATGAACATCACTATAAACATGCTAATTTTAGCTCTAACACTGATGATTCACCTACATATGTGAACTGACGTTCCAAAATAAAACATTTGAAAACGGACCATTTTCCACATTTCTGAAGCATGACGTAATGGGGGGGTGTTATCTCTTTTGTCGAAAATCAGCCGTTTTTGCTCGAACATTAAATGCCTCCAAATGGTATTTAATTAACTTCCCGGGGTGAAGAAACCCTTTTTGAGAACTCAGAGTGAGTAAATTGGCCATTTTCATGCACTTTTAACCATTCCATAAATCTTGTGTTTAGGGCCCCTGGAAGCATGAAAATCACTTTAAACATGCTAATTTTAGCTCTAACACTGATGATCCACTGACAAATGTGAACTGACGTTAAAAAATAAAACATTTGAAAACGGACCGTTTTCCACATTTCTGAAGCATGACGTAATGGGGGGGGTGTTATCTCTTTTGTCAAAAATCAGCTGTTTTTGATTGAACATTAAATGCCTCCAAATAGTATTTAATTCACTTCCCGAGCCCCTGGAAGCATGAAAATCACTTTAAACATGCTAATTTTAGCTCTAACACTGATGATCCACCTACAAATGTGAACTGATGTTCAAAAATAAAACATTTGAAAACGGACCATTTTCCACATTTCTGAAGCATGACGTAATGGGGGGGTGTTATCTCTTGTCGAAAATCAGCTGTTTTTGCTCGAACATTAAATGCCTTCAAATGGTATTTAATTAACTTCCCGGGGTGAAGAAACCCTTTTTGAGAACTCAGAGTGAGTAAATTGGCCATTTTCATGCACTTTTAACCATTCCATAAATCTTGTGCTTAGGGCCCCTGAAAGCATGAAAATCACTTTAAACATGCTAATTTTAGCTCTAACACTGATGATCCACCTACAAATGTGAACTGATGTTCAAAAATAAAACATTTGAAAACGGACCATTTTCCACATTTCTGAAGCATGACGTAATGGGGGGGTGTTATCTCTTTTGTCGAAAATCAGCTGTTTTTGCTCGAACATTAAATGCCTTCAAATGGTATTTAATTAACTTCCCGGGGTGAAGAAACACTTTTTGAGAACTCAGAGTGAGTAAATTGGCCATTTTCATGCACTTTTAACCATTCCATAAATCTTGTGTTTAGGGCCCCTGGAAGCATGAAAATCACTTTAAACATGCTAATTTTAGCTCTAACACTGATGATCCACCTACAAATGTGAACTGACGTTCAAAAATAAAACATTTGAAAACGGACCATTTTCCACATTTCTGAAGCATGACGTAATGGGGGGGTGTTATCTCTTTTGTCAAAAATCAGATGTTTTTGATTGAACATTAAATGCCTCCAAATAGTATTTAATTCACTTCCCGAGCCCCTGGAAGCATGAAAATCACTTTAAACATGCTAATTTTAGCTCTAACACTGATGATCCACCTACAAATGTGAACTGACGTTCAAAAATAAAACATTTGAAAACAGACCATTTTCCAAATTTCTGAAGCATGACGTAATGGGGGGGTGTTATCTCTTTTGTCGAAAATCAGCCGTTTTTGCTCGAACATTAAATGCCTCCAAATGGTATTTAATTAACTTCCCGGGGTGAAGAAACCCTTTTTGAGAACTCAGAGTGAGTAAATTGGCCATTTTCATGCACTTTTAACCATTCCATAAATCTTGTGTTTAGGGCCCCTGGAAGCATGAAAATCACTTTAAACATGCTAATTTTAGCTCTAACACTGATGATCCACCTACAAATGTGAACTGACGTTAAAAAATAAAACATTTGAAAACGGACCATTTTCCACATTTCTGAAGCATGACGTAATGGGGGGGTGTTATCTCTTTTGTCAAAAATCAGCTGTTTTTGATTGAACATTAAATGCCTCCAAATAGTATTTAATTCACTTCCCGAGCCCCTGGAAGCATGAAAATCACTTTAAACATGCTAATTTTAGCTCTAACACTGATGATCCACCTACAAATGTGAACTGATGTTCAAAAATAAAACATTTGAAAACGGACCATTTTCCACATTTCTGAAGCATGACGTAATGGGGGGGTGTTATCTCTTTTGTCGAAAATCAGCCGTTTTTGCTCGAACATTAAATGCCTCCAAATGGTATTTAATTAACTTCCCGGGGTGAAGAAACCCTTTTTGAGAACTCAGAGTGAGTAAATTGGCCATTTTCATGCACTTTTAACCATTCCATAAATCTTGTGTTTAGGGCCCCTGGAAGCATGAAAATCACTTTAAACATGCTAATTTTAGCTCTAACACTGATGATCCACCTACAAATGTGAACTGACGTTCAAAAATAAAACATTTGAAAACGGACCATTTTCCACATTTCTGAAGCATGACGTAATGGGGGGGTGTTATCTCTTTTGTCGAAAATCAGCCGTTTTTGCTCGAACATTAAATGCCTCCAAATGGTATTTAATTAACTTCCCGGGGTGAAGAAACCCTTTTTGAGAACTCAGAGTGAGTAAATTGGCCATTTTCATGCACTTTTAACCATTCCATAAATCTTGTGTTTAGGGCACCTGGAAGCATGAAAATCACTTTAAACATGCTAATTTTAGCTCTAACACTGATGATCCACCTACAAATGTGAACTGACGTTCAAAAATAAAACATTTGAAAAAGGACCATTTTCCACATTTCTGAAGCATGACGTAATGGGGGGGTGTTATCTCTTTTGTCAAAAATCAGCTGTTTTTGATTGAACATTAAATGCCTCCAAATAGTATTTAATTCACTTCCCGAGCCCCTGGAAGCATGAAAATCACTTTAAACATGCTAATTTTAGCTCTAACACTGATGATCCACCTACAAATGTGAACTGACGTTCAAAAATAAAACATTTGAAAACGGACCATTTTCCACATTTCTGAAGCATGACGTAATGGGGGGGTGTTATCTCTTTTGTCGAAAATCAGCCGTTTTTGCTCGAACATTAAATGCCTCCAAATGGTATTTAATTAACTTCCCGGGGTGAATAAACCCTTTTTGAGAACTCAGAGTGAGTAAATTGGCCATTTTCATGCACTTTTAACCATTCCATAAATCTTGTGTTTAGGGCCCCTGGAAGCATGAAAATCACTTTAAACATGCTAATTTTAGCTCCAACACTGATGATCCACCTACAAATGTGAACGGACATTCAAAAATAAAACATTTTAAAACGGACCATTTTCCACATTTCTGAAGCATGACGTAATGGGGGGGGTGTTATCTCTTTTGTCAAAAATCAGCTGTTTTTGATTGAACATTAAATGCCTCCAAATAGTATTTAATTCACTTCCCGAGCCCCTGGAAGCATGAACATCACTATAAACATGCTAATTTTAGCTCTAACACTGATGATTCACCTACATATGTGAACTGACGTTCCAAAATAAAACATTTGAAAACGGACCATTTTCCACATTTCTGAAGCATGACGTAATGGGGGGGTGTTATCTCTTTTGTCGAAAATCAGCCGTTTTTGCTCGAACATTAAATGCCTCCAAATGGTATTTAATTAACTTCCCGGGGTGAAGAAACCCTTTTTGAGAACTCAGAGTGAGTAAATTGGCCATTTTCATGCACTTTTAACCATTCCATAAATCTTGTGTTTAGGGCCCCTGGAAGCATGAAAATCACTTTAAACATGCTAATTTTAGCTCTAACACTGATGATCCACTGACAAATGTGAACTGACGTTAAAAAATAAAACATTTGAAAACGGACCATTTTCCACATTTCTGAAGCATGACGTAATGGGGGGGGTGTTATCTCTTTTGTCAAAAATCAGCTGTTTTTGATTGAACATTAAATGCCTCCAAATAGTATTTAATTCACTTCCCGAGCCCCTGGAAGCATGAAAATCACTTTAAACATGCTAATTTTAGCTCTAACACTGATGATCCACCTACAAATGTGAACTGATGTTCAAAAATAAAACATTTGAAAACGGACCATTTTCCACATTTCTGAAGCATGACGTAATGGGGGGGTGTTATCTCTTGTCGAAAATCAGCTGTTTTTGCTCGAACATTAAATGCCTTCAAATGGTATTTAATTAACTTCCCGGGGTGAAGAAACACTTTTTGAGAACTCAGAGTGAGTAAATTGGCCATTTTCATGCACTTTTAACCATTCCATAAATCTTGTGTTTAGGGCCCCTGGAAGCATGAAAATCACTTTAAACATGCTAATTTTAGCTCTAACACTGATGATCCACCTACAAATGTGAACTGACGTTCAAAAATAAAACATTTGAAAACGGACCATTTTCCACATTTCTGAAGCATGACGTAATGGGGGGTGTTATCTCTTTTGTCGAAAATCAGCTGTTTTTGCTCGAACATTAAATGCCTCCAAATGGTATTTAATTAACTTCCCGGGGTGAAGAAACCCTTTTTGAGAACTCAGAGTGAGTAAATTGGCCATTTTCATGCACTTTTAACCATTCCATAAATCTTGTGCTTAGGGCCCCTGAAAGCATGAAAATCACTTTAAACATGCTAATTTTAGCTCTAACACTGATGATCCACCTACAAATGTGAACTGACGTTCAAAAATAAAACATTTGAAAACGGACCATTTTCCACATTTCTGAAGCATGACGTAATGGGGGGGTGTTATCTCTTTTGTCAAAAATCAGCTGTTTTTGCTTGAACATTAAATGCCTCCAAATAGTATAAAATTCACTTCCCGAGCCCCTGGAAGCATGAAAATCACTTTAAACATGCTAATTTTAGCTCTAACACTGATGATCCACCTACAAATGTGAACTGACGTTCAAAAATAAAACATTTGAAAAAGCACCATTTTCCACATTTCTGAAGCATGACGTAAAGGGGGGTGTTATCTCTTTTGTCGAAAATCAGCAGTTTTTGCTCGAACATTAAATGCCTCCAAATGGTATTTAATTAACTTCCCGGGGTGAAGAAACCCTTTTTGAGAACTCAGAGTGAGTAAATTGGCCATTTTCATGCACTTTTAACCATTCCATAAATCTTGTGTTTAGGGCACCTGGAAGCATGAAAATCACTTTAAACATGCTAATTTTAGCTCTAACACTGATGATCCACCTACAAATGTGAACTGACGTTCAAAAATAAAACATTTGAAAAAGGACCATTTTCCACATTTCTGAAGCATGACGTAATGGGGGGGTGTTATCTCTTTTGTCAAAAATCAGCTGTTTTTGATTGAACATTAAATGCCTCCAAATAGTATTTAATTCACTTCCCGAGCCCCTGGAAGCATGAAAATCACTTAAAACATGCTAATTTTAGCTCTAACACTGATGATCCACCTACAAATGTGAACTGACGTTCAAAAATAAAACATTTGAAAACGGACCATTTTCCACATTTCTGAAGCATGACGTAATGGGGGGGTGTTATCTCTTTTGTCGAAAATCAGCCGTTTTTGCTCGAACATTAAATGCCTCCAAATGGTATTTAATTAACTTCCCGGGGTGAATAAACCCTTTTTGAGAACTCAGAGTGAGTAAATTGGCCATTTTCATGCACTTTTAACCATTCCATAAATCTTGTGTTTAGGGCCCCTGGAAGCATGAAAATCACTTTAAACATGCTAATTTTAGCTCCAACACTGATGATCCACCTACAAATGTGAACTGACATTCAAAAATAAAACATTTTAAAATGGACCATTTTCCACATTTCTGAAGCATGACGTAATGGGGGGGGTGTTATCTCTTTTGTCAAAAATCAGCTGTTTTTGATTGAACATTAAATGCCTCCAAATAGTATTTAATTCACTTCCCGAGCCCCTGGAAGCATGAACATCACTATAAACATGCTAATTTTAGCTCTAACACTGATGATTCACCTACATATGTGAACTGACGTTCCAAAATAAAACATTTGAAAACGGACCATTTTCCACATTTCTGAAGCATGACGTAATGGGGGGGTGTTATCTCTTTTGTCGAAAATCAGCCGTTTTTGCTCGAACATTAAATGCCTCCAAATGGTATTTAATTAACTTCCCGGGGTGAAGAAACCCTTTTTGAGAACTCAGAGTGAGTAAATTGGCCATTTTCATGCACTTTTAACCATTCCATAAATCTTGTGTTTAGGGCCCCTGGAAGCATGAAAATCACTTTAAACATGCTAATTTTAGCTCTAACACTGATGATCCACTGACAAATGTGAACTGACGTTAAAAAATAAAACATTTGAAAACGGACCATTTTCCACATTTCTGAAGCATGACGTAATGGGGGGGGTGTTATCTCTTTTGTCAAAAATCAGCTGTTTTTGATTGAACATTAAATGCCTCCAAATAGTATTTAATTCACTTCCCGAGCCCCTGGAAGCATGAAAATCACTTTAAACATGCTAATTTTAGCTCTAACACTGATGATCCACCTACAAATGTGAACTGATGTTCAAAAATAAAACATTTGAAAACGGACCATTTTCCACATTTCTGAAGCATGACGTAATGGGGGGGTGTTATCTCTTGTCGAAAATCAGCTGTTTTTGCTCGAACATTAAATGCCTTCAAATGGTATTTAATTAACTTCCCGGGGTGAAGAAACACTTTTTGAGAACTCAGAGTGAGTAAATTGGCCATTTTCATGCACTTTTAACCATTCCATAAATCTTGTGTTTAGGGCCCCTGGAAGCATGAAAATCACTTTAAACATGCTAATTTTAGCTCTAACACTGATGATCCACCTACAAATGTGAACTGACGTTCAAAAATAAAACATTTGAAAACGGACCATTTTCCACATTTCTGAAGCATGACGTAATGGGGGGTGTTATCTCTTTTGTCGAAAATCAGCTGTTTTTGCTCGAACATTAAATGCCTCCAAATGGTATTTAATTAACTTCCCGGGGTGAAGAAACCCTTTTTGAGAACTCAGAGTGAGTAAATTGGCCATTTTCATGCACTTTTAACCATTCCATAAATCTTGTGCTTAGGGCCCCTGAAAGCATGAAAATCACTTTAAACATGCTAATTTTAGCTCTAACACTGATGATCCACCTACAAATGTGAACTGACGTTCAAAAATAAAACATTTGAAAACGGACCATTTTCCACATTTCTGAAGCATGACGTAATGGGGGGGTGTTATCTCTTTTGTCAAAAATCAGCTGTTTTTGCTTGAACATTAAATGCCTCCAAATAGTATAAAATTCACTTCCCGAGCCCCTGGAAGCATGAAAATCACTTTAAACATGCTAATTTTAGCTCTAACACTGATGATCCACCTACAAATGTGAACTGACGTTCAAAAATAAAACATTTGAAAAAGCACCATTTTCCACATTTCTGAAGCATGACGTAATGGGGGGTGTTATCTCTTTTGTCGAAAATCAGCAGTTTTTGCTCGAACATTAAATGCCTCCAAATGGTATTTAATTAACTTCCCGGGGTGAAGAAACCCTTTTTGAGAACTCAGAGTGAGTAAATTGGCCATTTTCATGCACTTTTAACCATTCCATAAATCTTGTGTTTAGGGCACCTGGAAGCATGAAAATCACTTTAAACATGCTAATTTTAGCTCTAACACTGATGATCCACCTACAAATGTGAACTGACGTTCAAAAATAAAACATTTGAAAAAGGACCATTTTCCACATTTCTGAAGCATGACGTAATGGGGGGGTGTTATCTCTTTTGTCAAAAATCAGCTGTTTTTGATTGAACATTAAATGCCTCCAAATAGTATTTAATTCACTTCCCGAGCCCCTGGAAGCATGAAAATCACTTAAAACATGCTAATTTTAGCTCTAACACTGATGATCCACCTACAAATGTGAACTGACGTTCAAAAATAAAACATTTGAAAACGGACCATTTTCCACATTTCTGAAGCATGACGTAATGGGGGGGTGTTATCTCTTTTGTCGAAAATCAGCCGTTTTTGCTCGAACATTAAATGCCTCCAAATGGTATTTAATTAACTTCCCGGGGTGAATAAACCCTTTTTGAGAACTCAGAGTGAGTAAATTGGCCATTTTCATGCACTTTTAACCATTCCATAAATCTTGTGTTTAGGGCCCCTGGAAGCATGAAAATCACTTTAAACATGCTAATTTTAGCTCCAACACTGATGATCCACCTACAAATGTGAACTGACATTCAAAAATAAAACATTTTAAAATGGACCATTTTCCACATTTCTGAAGCATGACGTAATGGGGGGGGTGTTATCTCTTTTGTCAAAAATCAGCTGTTTTTGATTGAACATTAAATGCCTCCAAATAGTATTTAATTCACTTCCCGAGCCCCTGGAAGCATGAACATCACTATAAACATGCTAATTTTAGCTCTAACACTGATGATTCACCTACATATGTGAACTGACGTTCCAAAATAAAACATTTGAAAACGGACCATTTTCCACATTTCTGAAGCATGACGTAATGGGGGGGTGTTATCTCTTTTGTCGAAAATCAGCCGTTTTTGCTCGAACATTAAATGCCTCCAAATGGTATTTAATTAACTTCCCGGGGTGAAGAAACCCTTTTTGAGAACTCAGAGTGAGTAAATTGGCCATTTTCATGCACTTTTAACCATTCCATAAATCTTGTGTTTAGGGCCCCTGGAAGCATGAAAATCACTTTAAACATGCTAATTTTAGCTCTAACACTGATGATCCACTGACAAATGTGAACTGACGTTAAAAAATAAAACATTTGAAAACGGACCATTTTCCACATTTCTGAAGCATGACGTAATGGGGGGGGGTGTTATCTCTTTTGTCAAAAATCAGCTGTTTTTGATTGAACATTAAATGACTCCAAATAGTATTTAATTCACTTCCCGAGCCCCTGGAAGCATGAAAATCACTTTAAACATGCTAATTTTAGCTCTAACACTGATGATCCACCTACAAATGTGAACTGATGTTCAAAAATAAAACATTTGAAAACGGACCATTTTCCACATTTCTGAAGCATGACGTAATGGGGGGGTGTTATCTCTTTTGTCGAAAATCAGCTGTTTTTGCTCGAACATTAAATGCCTTCAAATGGTATTTAATTAACTTCCCGGGGTGAAGAAACACTTTTTGAGAACTCAGAGTGAGTAAATTGGCCATTTTCATGCACTTTTAACCATTCCATAAATCTTGTGTTTAGGGCCCCTGGAAGCATGAAAATCACTTTAAACATGCTAATTTTAGCTCTAACACTGATGATCCACCTACAAATGTGAACTGACGTTCAAAAATAAAACATTTGAAAACGGACCATTTTCCACATTTCTGAAGCATGACGTAATGGGGGGGTGTTATCTCTTTTGTCAAAAATCAGATGTTTTTGATTGAACATTAAATGCCTCCAAATAGTATTTAATTCACTTCCCGAGCCCCTGGAAGCATGAAAATCACTTTAAACATGCTAATTTTAGCTCTAACACTGATGATCCACCTACAAATGTGAACTGACGTTCAAAAATAAAACATTTGAAAACGGACCATTTTCCAAATTTCTGAAGCATGACGTAATGGGGGGGTGTTATCTCTTTTGTCGAAAATCAGCCGTTTTTGCTCGAACATTAAATGCCTCCAAATGGTATTTAATTAACTTCCCGGGGTGAAGAAACCCTTTTTGAGAACTCAGAGTGAGTAAATTGGCCATTTTCATGCACTTTTAACCATTCCATAAATCTTGTGTTTAGGGCCCCTGGAAGCATGAAAATCACTTTAAACATGCTAATTTTAGCTCTAACACTGATGATCCACCTACAAATGTGAACTGACGTTAAAAAATAAAACATTTGAAAACGGACCATTTTCCACATTTCTGAAGCATGACGTAATGGGGGGGTGTTATCTCTTTTGTCAAAAATCAGCTGTTTTTGATTGAACATTAAATGCCTCCAAATAGTATTTAATTCACTTCCCGAGCCCCTGGAAGCATGAAAATCACTTTAAACATGCTAATTTTAGCTCTAACACTGATGATCCACCTACAAATGTGAACTGATGTTCAAAAATAAAACATTTGAAAACGGACCATTTTCCACATTTCTGAAGCATGACGTAATGGGGGGGTGTTATCTCTTTTGTCAAAAATCAGCTGTTTTTGCTTGAACATTAAATGCCTCCAAATAGTATTTAATTCACTTCCCGAGCCCCTGGAAGCATGAAAATCACTTTAAACATGCTAATTTTAGCTCTAACACTGATGATCCACCTACAAATGTGAACTGACGTTCAAAAATAAAACATTTGAAAAAGCACCATTTTCCACATTTCTGAAGCATGACGTAATGGGGGGTGTTATCTCTTTTGTCGAAAATCAGCAGTTTTTGCTCGAACATTAAATGCCTCCAAATGGTATTTAATTAACTTCCCGGGGTGAAGAAACCCTTTTTGAGAACTCAGAGTGAGTAAATTGGCCATTTTCATGCACTTTTAACCATTCCATAAATCTTGTGTTTAGGGCACCTGGAAGCATGAAAATCACTTTAAACATGCTAATTTTAGCTCTAACACTGATGATCCACCTACAAATGTGAACTGACGTTCAAAAATAAAACATTTGAAAAAGGACCATTTTCCACATTTCTGAAGCATGACGTAATGGGGGGGTGTTATCTCTTTTGTCAAAAATCAGCTGTTTTTGATTGAACATTAAATGCCTCCAAATAGTATTTAATTCACTTCCCGAGCCCCTGGAAGCATGAAAATCACTTAAAACATGCTAATTTTAGCTCTAACACTGATGATCCACCTACAAATGTGAACTGACGTTCAAAAATAAAACATTTGAAAACGGACCATTTTCCACATTTCTGAAGCATGACGTAATGGGGGGGTGTTATCTCTTTTGTCGAAAATCAGCCGTTTTTGCTCGAACATTAAATGCCTCCAAATGGTATTTAATTAACTTCCCGGGGTGAATAAACCCTTTTTGAGAACTCAGAGTGAGTAAATTGGCCATTTTCATGCACTTTTAACCATTCCATAAATCTTGTGTTTAGGGCCCCTGGAAGCATGAAAATCACTTTAAACATGCTAATTTTAGCTCCAACACTGATGATCCACCTACAAATGTGAACTGACATTCAAAAATAAAACATTTTAAAATGGACCATTTTCCACATTTCTGAAGCATGACGTAATGGGGGGGGTGTTATCTCTTTTGTCAAAAATCAGCTGTTTTTGATTGAACATTAAATGCCTCCAAATAGTATTTAATTCACTTCCCGAGCCCCTGGAAGCATGAACATCACTATAAACATGCTAATTTTAGCTCTAACACTGATGATTCACCTACATATGTGAACTGACGTTCCAAAATAAAACATTTGAAAACGGACCATTTTCCACATTTCTGAAGCATGACGTAATGGGGGGGTGTTATCTCTTTTGTCGAAAATCAGCCGTTTTTGCTCGAACATTAAATGCCTCCAAATGGTATTTAATTAACTTCCCGGGGTGAAGAAACCCTTTTTGAGAACTCAGAGTGAGTAAATTGGCCATTTTCATGCACTTTTAACCATTCCATAAATCTTGTGTTTAGGGCCCCTGGAAGCATGAAAATCACTTTAAACATGCTAATTTTAGCTCTAACACTGATGATCCACTGACAAATGTGAACTGACGTTAAAAAATAAAACATTTGAAAACGGACCATTTTCCACATTTCTGAAGCATGACGTAATGGGGGGGGGTGTTATCTCTTTTGTCAAAAATCAGCTGTTTTTGATTGAACATTAAATGACTCCAAATAGTATTTAATTCACTTCCCGAGCCCCTGGAAGCATGAAAATCACTTTAAACATGCTAATTTTAGCTCTAACACTGATGATCCACCTACAAATGTGAACTGATGTTCAAAAATAAAACATTTGAAAACGGACCATTTTCCACATTTCTGAAGCATGACGTAATGGGGGGGTGTTATCTCTTTTGTCGAAAATCAGCTGTTTTTGCTCGAACATTAAATGCCTTCAAATGGTATTTAATTAACTTCCCGGGGTGAAGAAACACTTTTTGAGAACTCAGAGTGAGTAAATTGGCCATTTTCATGCACTTTTAACCATTCCATAAATCTTGTGTTTAGGGCCCCTGGAAGCATGAAAATCACTTTAAACATGCTAATTTTAGCTCTAACACTGATGATCCACCTACAAATGTGAACTGACGTTCAAAAATAAAACATTTGAAAACGGACCATTTTCCACATTTCTGAAGCATGACGTAATGGGGGGGTGTTATCTCTTTTGTCAAAAATCAGATGTTTTTGATTGAACATTAAATGCCTCCAAATAGTATTTAATTCACTTCCCGAGCCCCTGGAAGCATGAAAATCACTTTAAACATGCTAATTTTAGCTCTAACACTGATGATCCACCTACAAATGTGAACTGACGTTCAAAAATAAAACATTTGAAAACGGACCATTTTCCAAATTTCTGAAGCATGACGTAATGGGGGGGTGTTATCTCTTTTGTCGAAAATCAGCCGTTTTTGCTCGAACATTAAATGCCTCCAAATGGTATTTAATTAACTTCCCGGGGTGAAGAAACCCTTTTTGAGAACTCAGAGTGAGTAAATTGGCCATTTTCATGCACTTTTAACCATTCCATAAATCTTGTGTTTAGGGCCCCTGGAAGCATGAAAATCACTTTAAACATGCTAATTTTAGCTCTAACACTGATGATCCACCTACAAATGTGAACTGACGTTAAAAAATAAAACATTTGAAAACGGACCATTTTCCACATTTCTGAAGCATGACGTAATGGGGGGGTGTTATCTCTTTTGTCAAAAATCAGCTGTTTTTGATTGAACATTAAATGCCTCCAAATAGTATTTAATTCACTTCCCGAGCCCCTGGAAGCATGAAAATCACTTTAAACATGCTAATTTTAGCTCTAACACTGATGATCCACCTACAAATGTGAACTGATGTTCAAAAATAAAACATTTGAAAACGGACCATTTTCCACATTTCTGAAGCATGACGTAATGGGGGGGTGTTATCTCTTTTGTCGAAAATCAGCCGTTTTTGCTCGAACATTAAATGCCTCCAAATGGTATTTAATTAACTTCCCGGGGTGAAGAAACCCTTTTTGAGAACTCAGAGTGAGTAAATTGGCCATTTTCATGCACTTTTAACCATTCCATAAATCTTGTGTTTAGGGCCCCTGGAAGCATGAAAATCACTTTAAACATGCTAATTTTAGCTCTAACACTGATGATCCACCTACAAATGTGAACTGACGTTCAAAAATAAAACATTTGAAAACGGACCATTTTCCACATTTCTGAAGCATGACGTAATGGGGGGTGTTACCTCTTTTGTCGAAAATCAGCCGTTTTTGCTCGAACATTAAATGCCTCCAAATGGTATTTAATTAACTTCCCGGGGTGAAGAAACCCTTTTTGAGAACTCAGAGTGAGTAAATTGGCCATTTTCATGCACTTTTAACCATTCCATAAATCTTGTGTTTAGGGCCCCTGGAAGCATGAAAATCACTTTAAACATGCTAATTTTAGCTCTAACACTGATGATACACCTACAAATGTGAACTGACGTTCAAAAATAAAACATTTGAAAACGGACCATTTTCCACATTTCTGAAGCATGACGTAATGGGGGGGTGTTATCTCTTTTGTCGAAAATCAGCTGTTTTTGATTGAACATTAAATGCCTCCAAATAGTATTTAATTCACTTCCCGAGCCCCTGGAAGCATGAAAATCACTTTAAACATGCTAATTTTAGCTCTAACACTGATGATCCACCTACAAATGTGAACTGATGTTCAAAAATAAAACATTTGAAAACGGACCATTTTCCACATTTCTGAAGCATGACGTAATGGGGGGGTGTTATCTCTTTTGTCGAAAATCAGCCGTTTTTGCTCGAACATTAAATGCCTCCAAATGGTATTTAATTAACTTCCCAGGGTGAAGAAACCCTTTTTGAGAACTCAGAGTGAGTAAATTGGCCATTTTCATGCACTTTTAACCATTCCATAAATCTTGTGTTTAGGGCCCCTGAAAGCATGAAAATCACTTTAAACATGCTAATTTTAGCTCTAACACTGATGATCCACCTACAAATGTAAACTGACGTTCAAAAATAAAACATTTGAAAACGGACCATTTTCCACATTTCTGAAGCATGACGTAATGGGGGGGTGTTATCTCTTTTGTCAAAAATCAGCTGTTTTTGCTTGAACATTAAATGCCTCCAAATAGTATTTAATTCACTTCCCGAGCCCCTGGAAGCATGAAAATCACTTTAAACATGCTAATTTTAGCTCTAACACTGATGATCCACCTACAAATGTGAACTGACGTTCAAAAATAAAACATTTGAAAACGGACCATTTTCCACATTTCTGAAGCATGACGTAATGGGGGGGTGTTATCTCTTTTGTCGAAAATCAGCAGTTTTTGCTCGAACATTAAATGCCTCCAAATGGTATTTAATTAACTTCCCGGGGTGAAGAAACCCTTTTTGAGAACTCAGAGTGAGTAAATTGGCCATTTTCATGCACTTTTAACCATTCCATAAATCTTGTGTTTAGGGCACCTGGAAGCATAAAAATCACTTTAAACATGCTAATTTTAGCTCTAACACTGATGATCCACCTACAAATGTGAACTGACGTTCAAAAATAAAACATTTGAAAACGGACCATTTTCCACATTTCTGAAGCATGACGTAATGGGGGGGGGTGTTATCTCTTTTGTCAAAAATCAGCTGTTTTTGATTGAACATTAAATGCCTCCAAATAGTATTTAATTCACTTCCCGAGCCCCTGGAAGCATGAAAATCACTTTAAACATGCTAATTTTAGCTCTAACACTGATGATCCACCTACAAATGTGAACTGACGTTCAAAAATAAAACATTTGAAAACGGACCATTTTCCACATTTCTGAAGCATGACGTAATGGGGGGGTGTTATCTCTTTTGTCGAAAATCAGCCGTTTTTGCTCGAACATTAAATGCCTCCAAATGGTATTTAATTAACTTCCCGGGGTGAAGAAACCCTTTTTGAGAACTCAGAGTGAGTAAATTGGCCATTTTCATGCACTTTTAACCATTCCATAAATCTTGTGTTTAGGGCCCCTGGAAGCATGAAAATCACTTTAAACATGCTAATTTTAGCTCCAACACTGATGATCCACCTACAAATGTGAACTGACATTCAAAAATAAAACATTTTAAAACGGACCATTTTCCACATTTCTGAAGCATGACGTAATGGGGGGGTGTTATCTCTTTTGTCAAAAATCAGCTGTTTTTGCTTGAACATTAAATGCCTCCAAATAGTATTTAATTCACTTCCCGAGCCCCTGGAAGCATGAAAATCACTTTAAACATGCTAATTTTAGCTCTAACACTGATGATCCACCTACAAATGTGAACTGACGTTCAAAAATAAAACATTTGAAAACGGACCATTTTCCACATTTCTGAAGCATGACGTAATGGGGGGGTGTTATCTCTTTTGTCGAAAATCAGCAGTTTTTGCTCGAACATTAAATGCCTCCAAATGGTATTTAATTAACTTCCCGGGGTGAAGAAACCCTTTTTGAGAACTCAGAGTGAGTAAATTGGCCATTTTCATGCACTTTTAACCATTCCATAAATCTTGTGTTTAGGGCCCCTGGAAGCATGAAAATCACTTTAAACATGCTAATTTTAGCTCTAACACTGATGATCCACCTACAAATGTGAACTGACGTTCAAAAATAAAACATTTGAAAACGGACCATTTTCCACATTTCTGAAGCATGACGTAATGGGGGGGTGTTATCTCTTTTGTCAAAAATCAGCTGTTTTTGATTGAACATTAAATGCCTCCAAATAGTATTTAATTCACTTCCCGAGCCCCTGGAAGCATGAAAATCACTTTAAACATGCTAATTTTAGCTCTAACACTGATGATCCACCTACAAATGTGAACTGACGTTCAAAAATAAAACATTTGAAAACGGACCATTTTCCACATTTCTGAAGCATGACATAAGGGGGGGGTGTTATCTCTTTTGTCGAAAATCAGCCGTTTTTGCTCGAACATTAAATGCCTCCAAATGGTATTTAATTAACTTCCCGGGGTGAAGAAACCCTTTTTGAGAACTCAGAGTGAGTAAATTGGCCATTTTCACGCACTTTTAACCATTCCATAAATCTTGTGTTTAGGGCCCCTGGAAGCATGAAAATCACTTTAAACATGCTAATTTTAGCTCTAACACTGATGATCCACCTACAAATGTGAACTGACGTTCAAAAATAAAACATTTGAAAACGGACCATTTTCCACATTTCTGAAGCATGACGTAATGGGGGGGTGTTATCTCTTTTGTCAAAAATCAGCTGTTTTTGCTTGAACATTAAATGCCTCCAAATAGTATTTAATTCACTTCCCGAGCCCCTGGAAGCATGAAAATCACTTTAAACATGCTAATTTTAGCTCTAACACTGATGATCCACCTACAAATGTGAACTGACGTTCAAAAATAAAACATTTGAAAACGGACCATTTTCCACATTTCTGAAGCATGACGTAATGGGGGGGTGTTATCTCTTTTGTCGAAAATCAGCCGTTTTTGCTCGAACATTAAATGCCTCCAAATGGTATTTAATTAACTTCCCGGGGTGAATAAACCCTTTTTGAGAACTCAGAGTGAGTAAATTGGCCATTTTCATGCACTTTTAACCATTCCATAAATCTTGTGTTTAGGGCCCCTGGAAGCATGAAAATCACTTTAAACATGCTAATTTTAGCTCCAACACTGATGATCCACCTACAAATGTGAACTGACATTCAAAAATAAAACATTTTAAAACGGACCATTTTCCACATTTCTGAAGCATGACGTAATGGGGGGGGTGTTATCTCTTTTGTCAAAAATCAGCTGTTTTTGATTGAACATTAAATGCCTCCAAATAGTATTTAATTCACTTCCCGAGCCCCTGGAAGCATGAACATCACTATAAACATGCTAATTTTAGCTCTAACACTGATGATTCACCTACATATGTGAACTGACGTTCCAAAATAAAACATTTGAAAACGGACCATTTTCCACATTTCTGAAGCATGACGTAATGGGGGGGTGTTATCTCTTTTGTCGAAAATCAGCCGTTTTTGCTCGAACATTAAATGCCTCCAAATGGTATTTAATTAACTTCCCGGGGTGAAGAAACCCTTTTTGAGAACTCAGAGTGAGTAAATTGGCCATTTTCATGCACTTTTAACCATTCCATAAATCTTGTGTTTAGGGCCCCTGGAAGCATGAAAATCACTTTAAACATGCTAATTTTAGCTCTAACACTGATGATCCACCTACAAATGTGAACTGACGTTCAAAAATAAAACATTTGAAAACGGACCATTTTCCACATTTCTGAAGCATGACGTAATGGGGGGGGTGTTATCTCTTTTGTCGAAAATCAGCTGTTTGTGATTGAACATTAAATGCCTCCAAATAGTATTTAATTCACTTCCCGAGCCCCTGGAAGCATGAAAATCACTTTAAACATGCTAATTTTAGCTCTAACACTGATGATCCACCTACAAATGTGAACTGATGTTCAAAAATAAAACATTTGAAAACGGACCATTTTCCACATTTCTGAAGCATGACGTAATGGGGGGTGTTATCTCTTTTGTCGAAAATCAGCCGTTTTTGCTCGAACATTAAATGCCTCCAAATGGTATTTAATTAACTTCCCGGGGTGAAGAAACCCTTTTTGAGAACTCAGAGTGAGTAAATTGGCCATTTTCATGCACTTTTAACCATTCCATAAATCTTGTGCTTAGGGCCCCTGAAAGCATGAAAATCACTTTAAACATGCTAATTTTAGCTCTAACACTGATGATCCACCTACAAATGTGAACTGACGTTCAAAAATAAATAATTTGAAAACGGACCATTTTCCACATTTCTGAAGCATGACGTAATGGGGGGGTGTTATCTCTTTTGTCAAAAATCAGCTGTTTTTGCTTGAACATTAAATGCCTCCAAATAGTATAAAATTCACTTCCCGAGCCCCTGGAAGCATGAAAATCACTTTAAACATGCTAATTTTAGCTCTAACACTGATGATCCACCTACAAATGTGAACTGACGTTCAAAAATAAAACATTTGAAAACGCACCATTTTCCACATTTCTGAAGCATGACGTAATGGGGGGTGTTATCTCTTTTGTCGAAAATCAGCAGTTTTTGCTCGAACATTAAATGCCTCCAAATGGTATTTAATTAACTTCCCGGGGTGAAGAAACCCTTTTAGAGAACTCAGAGTGAGTAAATTGGCCATTTTCATGCACTTTTAACCATTCCATAAATCTTGTGTTTAGGGCCCCTGGAAGCATGAAAATCACTTTAAACATGCTAATTTTAGCTCCAACACTGATGATCCACCTACAAATGTGAACTGACGTTCAAAAATAAAACATTTGAAAACGGACCATTTTCCACATTTCTGAAGCATGACGTAATGGGGGGGTGTTATCTCTTTTGTCAAAAATCAGATGTTTTTGATTGAACATTAAATGCCTCCAAATAGTATTTAATTCACTTCCCGAGCCCCTGGAAGCATGAAAATCACTTTAAACATGCTAATTTTAGCTCTAACACTGATGATCCACCTACAAATGTGAACTGACGTTCAAAAATAAAACATTTGAAAACGGACCATTTTCCACATTTCTGAAGCATGACGTAATGGGGGGGTGTTATCTCTTTTGTCGAAAATCAGCTGTTTTTGCTCGAACATTAAATGCCTTCAAATGGTATTTAATTAACTTCCCGGGGTGAAGAAACACTTTTTGAGAACTCAGAGTGAGTAAATTGGCCATTTTCATGCACTTTTAACCATTCCATAAATCTTGTGTTTAGGGCCCCTGGAAGCATGAAAATCACTTTAAACATGCTAATTTTAGCTCTAACACTGATGATCCACCTACAAATGTGAACTGACGTTCAAAAATAAAACATTTGAAAACGGACCATTTTCCACATTTCTGAAGCATGACGTAATGGGGGGGTGTTATCTCTTTTGTCAAAAATCAGATGTTTTTGATTGAACATTAAATGCCTCCAAATAGTATTTAATTCACTTCCCGAGCCCCTGGAAGCATGAAAATCACTTTAAACATGCTAATTTTAGCTCTAACACTGATGATCCACCTACAAATGTGAACTGACGTTCAAAAATAAAACATTTGAAAACGGACCATTTTCCACATTTCTGAAGCATGACGTAATGGGGGGTGTTATCTCTTTTGTCGAAAATCAGCCGTTTTTGCTCGAACATTAAATGCCTCCAAATTGTATTTAATTAACTTCCCGGGGTGAAGAAACCCTTTTTGAGAACTCAGAGTGAGTAAATTGGCCATTTTCATGCACTTTTAACCATTCCATAAATCTTGTGCTTAGGGCCCCTGAAAGCATGAAAATCACTTTAAACATGCTAATTTTAGCTCTAACACTGATGATCCACCTACAAATGTGAACTGACGTTCAAAAATAAAACATTTGAAAACGGACCATTTCCCACATTTCTGAAGCATGACGTAATGGGGGGGTGTTATCTCTTTTGTCAAAAATCAGCTGTTTTTGCTTGAACATTAAATGCCTCCAAATAGTATAAAATTCACTTCCCGAGCCCCTGGAAGCATGAAAATCACTTTAAACATGCTAATTTTAGCTCTAATACTGATGATCCACCTACAAATGTGAACTGACGTTCAAAAATAAAACATTTGAAAACGCACCATTTTCCACATTTCTGAAGCATGACGTAATGGGGGGTGTTATCTCTTTTGTCGAAAATCAGCAGTTTTTGCTCGAACATTAAATGCCTCCAAATGGTATTTAATTAACTTCCCGGGGTGAAGAAACCCTTTTTGAGAACTCAGAGTGAGTAAATTGGCCATTTTCATGCACTTTTAACCATTCCATAAATCTTGTGTTTAGGGCACCTGGAAGCATGAAAATCACTTTAAACATGCTAATTTTAGCTCTAACACTGATGATCCACCTACAAATGTGAACTGACGTTCAAAAATAAAACATTTGAAAAAGGACCATTTTCCACATTTCTGAAGCATGACGTAATGGGGGGGTGTTATCTCTTTTGTCAAAAATCAGCTGTTTTTGATTGAACATTAAATGCCTCCAAATAGTATTTAATTCACTTCCCGAGCCCCTGGAAGCATGAAAATCACTTTAAACATGCTAATTTTAGCTCTAACACTGATGATCCACCTACAAATGTGAACTGACGTTCAAAAATAAAACATTTTAAAACGGACCATTTTCCACATTTCTGAAGCATGACGTAATGGGGGGGGTGTTATCTCTTTTGTCAAAAATCAGCTGTTTTTGATTGAACATTAAATGCCTCCAAATAGTATTTAATTCACTTCCCGAGCCCCTGGAAGCATGAAAATCACTTTAAACATGCTAATTTTAGCTCTAACACTGATGATCCACCTACAAATGTGAACTGATGTTCAAAAATAAAACATTTGAAAACGGACCATTTTCCACATTTCTGAAGCATGACGTAATGGGGGGGTGTTATCTCTTTTGTCGAAAATCAGCTGTTTTTGCTCGAACATTAAATGCCTTCAAATGGTATTTAATTAACTTCCCGGGGTGAAGAAACACTTTTTGAGAACTCAGAGTGAGTAAATTGGCCATTTTCATGCACTTTTAACCATTCCATAAATCTTGTGTTTAGGGCCCCTGGAAGCATGAAAATCACTTTAAACATGCTAATTTTAGCTCTAACACTGATGATCCACTGACAAATGTGAACTGATGTTCAAAAATAAAACATTTGAAAACGGACCATTTTCCACATTTCTGAAGCATGACGTAATGGGGGGGTGTTATCTCTTTTGTCGAAAATCAGCTGTTTTTGCTCGAACATTAAATGCCTTCAAATGGTATTTAATTAACTTCCCGGGGTGAAGAAACACTTTTTGAGAACTCAGAGTGAGTAAATTGGCCATTTTCATGCACTTTTAACCATTCCATAAATCTTGTGTTTAGGGCCCCTGGAAGCATGAAAATCACTTTAAACATGCTAATTTTAGCTCTAACACTGATGATCCACCTACAAATGTGAACTGATGTTCAAAAATAAAACATTTGAAAACGGACCATTTTCCACATTTCTGAAGCATGACGTAATGGGGGGGTGTTATCTCTTTTGTCGAAAATCAGCTGTTTTTGCTCGAACATTAAATGCCTTCAAATGGTATTTAATTAACTTCCCGGGGTGAAGAAACACTTTTTGAGAACTCAGAGTGAGTAAATTGGCCATTTTCATGCACTTTTAACCATTCCATAAATCTTGTGTTTAGGGCCCCTGGAAGCATGAAAATCACTTTAAACATGCTAATTTTAGCTCTAACACTGATGATCCACCTACAAATGTGAACTGACGTTCAAAAATAAAACATTTGAAAACGGACCATTTTCCACATTTCTGAAGCATGACGTAATGGGGGGGGGGTGTTATCTCTTTTGTCAAAAATCAGATGTTTTTGATTGAACATTAAATGCCTCCAAATAGTATTTAATTCACTTCCCGAGCCCCTGGAAGCATGAAAATCACTTTAAACATGCTAATTTTAGCTCTAACACTGATGATCCACCTACAAATGTGAACTGACGTTCAAAAATAAAACATTTGAAAACGGACCATTTTCCAAATTTCTGAAGCATGACGTAATGGGGGGGTGTTATCTCTTTTGTCGAAAATCAGCCGTTTTTGCTCGAACATTAAATGCCTCCAAATGGTATTTAATTAACTTCCCGGGGTGAAGAAACCCTTTTTGAGAACTCAGAGTGAGTAAATTGGCCATTTTCATGCACTTTTAACCATTCCATAAATCTTGTGTTTAGGGCACCTGGAAGCATGAAAATCACTTTAAACATGCTAATTTTAGCTCTAACACTGATGATCCACCTACAAATGTGAACTGACGTTAAAAAATAAAACATTTGAAAACGGACCATTTTCCACATTTCTGAAGCATGACGTAATGGGGGGGTGTTATCTCTTTTGTCAAAAATCAGCTGTTTTTGATTGAACATTAAATGCCTCCAAATAGTATTTAATTCACTTCCCGAGCCCCTGGAAGCATGAAAATCACTTTAAACATGCTAATTTTAGCTCTAACACTGATGATCCACCTACAAATGTGAACTGATGTTCAAAAATAAAACATTTGAAAACGGACCATTTTCCACATTTCTGAAGCATGACGTAATGGGGGGGGTGTTATCTCTTTTGTCGAAAATCAGCCGTTTTTGCTCGAACATTAAATGCCTCCAAATGGTATTTAATTAACTTCCCGGGGTGAAGAAACCCTTTTTGAGAACTCAGAGTGAGTAAATTGGCCATTTTCATGCACTTTTAACCATTCCATAAATCTTGTGTTTAGGGCCCCTGGAAGCATGAAAATCACTTTAAACATGCTAATTTTAGCTCTAACACTGATGATCCACCTACAAATGTGAACTGACGTTCAAAAATAAAACATTTGAAAACGGACCATTTTCCACATTTCTGAAGCATGACGTAATGGGGGGGTGTTATCTCTTTTGTCGAAAATCAGCCGTTTTTGCTCGAACATTAAATGCCTCCAAATGGTATTTAATTAACTTCCCGGGGTGAAGAAACCCTTTTTGAGAACTCAGAGTGAGTAAATTGGCCATTTTCATGCACTTTTAACCATTCCATAAATCTTGTGTTTAGGGCCCCTGGAAGCATGAAAATCACTTTAAACATGCTAATTTTAGCTCTAACACTGATGATACACCTACAAATGTGAACTGACGTTCAAAAATAAAACATTTGAAAACGGACCATTTTCCACATTTCTGAAGCATGACGTAATGGGGGGGTGTTATCTCTTTTGTCGAAAATCAGCTGTTTTTGATTGAACATTAAATGCCTCCAAATAGTATTTAATTCACTTCCCGAGCCCCTGGAAGCATGAAAATCACTTTAAACATGCTAATTTTAGCTCTAACACTGATGATCCACCTACAAATGTGAACTGATGTTCAAAAATAAAACATTTGAAAACGGACCATTTTCCACATTTCTGAAGCATGACGTAATGGGGGGGTGTTATCTCTTTTGTCGAAAATCAGCCGTTTTTGCTCGAACATTAAATGCCTCCAAATGGTATTTAATTAACTTCCCAGGGTGAAGAAACCCTTTTTGAGAACTCAGAGTGAGTAAATTGGCCATTTTCATGCACTTTTAACCATTCCATAAATCTTGTGTTTAGGGCCCCTGAAAGCATGAAAATCACTTTAAACATGCTAATTTTAGCTCTAACACTGATGATCCACCTACAAATGTGAACTGACGTTCAAAAATAAAACATTTGAAAACGGACCATTTTCCACATTTCTGAAGCATGACGTAATGGGGGGGTGTTATCTCTTTTGTCGAAAATCAGCAGTTTTTGCTCGAACATTAAATGCCTCCAAATGGTATTTAATTAACTTCCCGGGGTGAAGAAACCCTTTTTGAGAACTCAGAGTGAGTAAATTGGCCATTTTCATGCACTTTTAACCATTCCATAAATCTTGTGTTTAGGGCACCTGGAAGCATGAAAATCACTTTAAACATGCTAATTTTAGCTCTAACACTGATGATCCACCTACAAATGTGAACTGACGTTCAAAAATAAAACATTTGAAAACGGACCATTTTCCACATTTCTGAAGCATGACGTAATGGGGGGGTGTTATCTCTTTTGTCAAAAATCAGCTGTTTTTGATTGAACATTAAATGCCTCCAAATAGTATTTAATTCACTTCCCGAGCCCCTGGAAGCATGAAAATCACTTTAAACATGCTAATTTTAGCTCTAACACTGATGATCCACCTACAAATGTGAACTGACGTTCAAAAATAAAACATTTGAAAACGGACCATTTTCCACATTTCTGAAGCATGACGTAATGGGGGGGTGTTATCTCTTTTGTCGAAAATCAGCCGTTTTTGCTCGAACATTAAATGCCTCCAAATGGTATTTAATTAACTTCCCGGGGTGAAGAAACCCTTTTTGAGAACTCAGAGTGAGTAAATTGGCCATTTTCATGCACTTTTAACCATTCCATAAATCTTGTGTTTAGGGCCCCTGGAAGCATGAAAATCACTTTAAACATGCTAATTTTAGCTCTAACACTGATGATCCACCTACAAATGTGAACTGACGTTCAAAAATAAAACATTTGAAAACGGACCATTTTCCACATTTCTGAAGCATGACGTAATGGGGGGGTGTTATCTCTTTTGTCAAAAATCAGCTGTTTTTGCTTGAACATTAAATGCCTCCAAATAGTATTTAATTCACTTCCCGAGCCCCTGGAAGCATGAAAATCACTTTAAACATGCTAATTTTAGCTCTAACACTGATGATCCACCTACAAATGTGAACTGACGTTCAAAAATAAAACATTTGAAAACGGACCATTTTCCACATTTCTGAAGCATGACGTAATGGGGGGGTGTTATCTCTTTTGTCGAAAATCAGCCGTTTTTGCTCGAACATTAAATGCCTCCAAATGGTATTTAATTAACTTCCCGGGGTGAAGAAACCCTTTTTGAGAACTCAGAGTGAGTAAATTGGCCATTTTCATGCACTTTTAACCATTCCATAAATCTTGTGTTTAGGGCCCCTGGAAGCATGAAAATCACTTTAAACATGCTAATTTTAGCTCCAACACTGATGATCCACCTACAAATGTGAACTGACATTCAAAAATAAAACATTTTAAAACGGACCATTTTCCACATTTCTGAAGCATGACGTAATGGGGAGGTGTTATCTCTTTTGTCAAAAATCAGCTGTTTTTGCTTGAACATTAAATGCCTCCAAATAGTATTTAATTCACTTCCCGAGCCCCTGGAAGCATGAAAATCACTTTAAACATGCTAATTTTAGCTCTAACACTGATGATCCACCTACAAATGTGAACTGACGTTCAAAAATAAAACATTTGAAAACTGACCATTTTCCACATTTCTGAAGCATGACGTAATGGGGGGGTGTTATCTCTTTTGTCGAAAATCAGCAGTTTTTGCTCGAACATTAAATGCCTCCAAATGGTATTTAATTAACTTCCCGGGGTGAAGAAACCCTTTTTGAGAACTCAGAGTGAGTAAATTGGCCATTTTCATGCACTTTTAACCATTCCATAAATCTTGTGTTTAGGGCCCCTGGAAGCATGAAAATCACTTTAAACATGCTAATTTTAGCTCTAACACTGATGATCCACCTACAAATGTGAACTGACGTTCAAAAATAAAACATTTGAAAACGGACCATTTTCCACATTTCTGAAGCATGACGTAATGGGGGGGTGTTATCTCTTTTGTCAAAAATCAGCTGTTTTTGATTGAACATTAAATGCCTCCAAATAGTATTTAATTCACTTCCCGAGCCCCTGGAAGCATGAAAATCACTTTAAACATGCTAATTTTAGCTCTAACACTGATGATCCACCTACAAATGTGAACTGACGTTCAAAAATAAAACATTTGAAAACGGACCATTTTCCACATTTCTGAAGCATGACGTAAGGGGGGGGGTGTTATCTCTTTTGTCGAAAATCAGCCGTTTTTGCTCGAACATTAAATGCCTCCAAATGGTATTTAATTAACTTCCCGGGGTGAAGAAACCCTTTTTGAGAACTCAGAGTGAGTAAATTGGCCATTTTCACGCACTTTTAACCATTCCATAAATCTTGTGTTTAGGGCCCCTGGAAGCATGAAAATCACTTTAAACATGCTAATTTTAGCTCTAACACTGATGATCCACCTACAAATGTGAACTGACGTTCAAAAATAAAACATTTGAAAACGGACCATTTTCCACATTTCTGAAGCATGACGTAATGGGGGGGTGTTATCTCTTTTGTCAAAAATCAGCTGTTTTTGCTTGAACATTAAATGCCTCCAAATAGTATTTAATTCACTTCCCGAGCCCCTGGAAGCATGAAAATCACTTTAAACATGCTAATTTTAGCTCTAACACTGATGATCCACCTACAAATGTGAACTGACGTTCAAAAATAAAACATTTGAAAACGGACCATTTTCCACATTTCTGAAGCATGACGTAATGGGGGGGTGTTATCTCTTTTGTCGAAAATCAGCCGTTTTTGCTCGAACATTAAATGCCTCCAAATGGTATTTAATTAACTTCCCGGGGTGAAGAAACCCTTTTTGAGAACTCAGAGTGAGTAAATTGGCCATTTTCATGCACTTTTAACCATTCCATAAATCTTGTGTTTAGGGCCCCTGGAAGCATGAAAATCACTTTAAACATGCTAATTTTAGCTCCAACACTGATGATCCACCTACAAATGTGAACTGACATTCAAAAATAAAACATTTTAAAACGGACCATTTTCCACATTTCTGAAGCATGACGTAATGGGGAGGTGTTATCTCTTTTGTCAAAAATCAGCTGTTTTTGCTTGAACATTAAATGCCTCCAAATAGTATTTAATTCACTTCCCGAGCCCCTGGAAGCATGAAAATCACTTTAAACATGCTAATTTTAGCTCTAACACTGATGATCCACCTACAAATGTGAACTGACGTTCAAAAATAAAACATTTGAAAACTGACCATTTTCCACATTTCTGAAGCATGACGTAATGGGGGGGTGTTATCTCTTTTGTCGAAAATCAGCAGTTTTTGCTCGAACATTAAATGCCTCCAAATGGTATTTAATTAACTTCCCGGGGTGAAGAAACCCTTTTTGAGAACTCAGAGTGAGTAAATTGGCCATTTTCATGCACTTTTAACCATTCCATAAATCTTGTGTTTAGGGCCCCTGGAAGCATGAAAATCACTTTAAACATGCTAATTTTAGCTCTAACACTGATGATCCACCTACAAATGTGAACTGACGTTCAAAAATAAAACATTTGAAAACGGACCATTTTCCACATTTCTGAAGCATGACGTAATGGGGGGGTGTTATCTCTTTTGTCAAAAATCAGCTGTTTTTGATTGAACATTAAATGCCTCCAAATAGTATTTAATTCACTTCCCGAGCCCCTGGAAGCATGAAAATCACTTTAAACATGCTAATTTTAGCTCTAACACTGATGATCCACCTACAAATGTGAACTGACGTTCAAAAATAAAACATTTGAAAACGGACCATTTTCCACATTTCTGAAGCATGACGTAAGGGGGGGGGTGTTATGTCTTTTGTCGAAAATCAGCCGTTTTTGCTCGAACATTAAATGCCTCCAAATGGTATTTAATTAACTTCCCGGGGTGAAGAAACCCTTTTTGAGAACTCAGAGTGAGTAAATTGGCCATTTTCACGCACTTTTAACCATTCCATAAATCTTGTGTTTAGGGCCCCTGGAAGCATGAAAATCACTTTAAACATGCTAATTTTAGCTCTAACACTGATGATCCACCTACAAATGTGAACTGACGTTCAAAAATAAAACATTTGAAAACGGACCATTTTCCACATTTCTGAAGCATGACGTAATGGGGGGGTGTTATCTCTTTTGTCAAAAATCAGCTGTTTTTGCTTGAACATTAAATGCCTCCAAATAGTATTTAATTCACTTCCCGAGCCCCTGGAAGCATGAAAATCACTTTAAACATGCTAATTTTAGCTCTAACACTGATGATCCACCTACAAATGTGAACTGACGTTCAAAAATAAAACATTTGAAAACGGACCATTTTCCACATTTCTGAAGCATGACGTAATGGGGGGGTGTTATCTCCTTTGTCGAAAATCAGCCGTTTTTGCTCGAACATTAAATGCCTCCAAATGGTATTTAATTAACTTCCCGGGGTGAAGAAACCCTTTTTGAGAACTCAGAGTGAGTAAATTGGCCATTTTCATGCACTTTTAACCATTCCATAAATCTTGTGTTTAGGGCCCCTGGAAGCATGAAAATCACTTTAAACATGCTAATTTTAGCTCCAACACTGATGATCCACCTACAAATGTGAACTGACATTCAAAAATAAAACATTTTAAAACGGACCATTTTCCACATTTCTGAAGCATGACGTAATGGGGGGGGGTGTTATCTCTTTTGTCAAAAATCAGCTGTTTTTGCTTGAACATTAAATGCCTCCAAATAGTATTTAATTCACTTCCCGAGCCCCTGGAAGCATGAAAATCACTTTAAACATGCTAATTTTAGCTCTAACACTGATGATCCACCTACAAATGTGAACTGACGTTCAAAAATAAAACATTTTGAAAACGGACCATTTTCCACATTTCTGAAGCATGACGTAATGGGGGGGTGTTATCTCTTTTGTCGAAAATCAGCAGTTTTTGCTCGAACATTAAATGCCTCCAAATGGTATTTAATTAACTTCCCGGGGTGAAGAAACCCTTTTTGAGAACTCAGAGTGAGTAAATTGGCCATTTTCATGCACTTTTAACCATTCCATAAATCTTGTGTTTAGGGCCCCTGGAAGCATGAAAATCACTTTAAACATGCTAATTTTAGCTCTAACACTGATGATCCACCTACAAATGTGAACTGACGTTCAAAAATAAAACATTTGAAAACGGACCATTTTCCACATTTCTGAAGCATGACGTAATGGGGGGGTGTTATCTCTTTTGTCGAAAATCAGCCGTTTTTGCTCGAACATTAAATGCCTCCAAATGGTATTTAATTAACTTCCCGGGGTGAATAAACCCTTTTTGAGAACTCAGAGTGAGTAAATTGGCCATTTTCATGCACTTTTAACCATTCCATAAATCTTGTGTTTAGGGCCCCTGGAAGCATGAAAATCACTTTAAACATGCTAATTTTAGCTCCAACACTGATGATCCACCTACAAATGTGAACTGACATTCAAAAATAAAACATTTTAAAACGGACCATTTTCCACATTTCTGAAGCATGACGTAATGGGGGGGTGTTATCTCTTTTGTCAAAAATCAGCTGTTTTTGATTGAACATTAAATGCCTCCAAATAGTATTTAATTCACTTCCCGAGCCCCTGGAAGCATGAACATCACTATAAACATGCTAATTTTAGCTCTAACACTGATGATTCACCTACATATGTGAACTGACGTTCCAAAATAAAACATTTGAAAACTGACCATTTTCCACATTTCTGAAGCATGACGTAATGGGGGGGTGTTATCTCTTTTGTCGAAAATCAGCCGTTTTTGCTCGAACATTAAATGCCTCCAAATGGTATTTAATTAACTTCCCGGGGTGAAGAAACCCTTTTTGAGAACTCAGAGTGAGTAAATTGGCCATTTTCATGCACTTTTAACCATTCCATAAATCTTGTGTTTAGGGCCCCTGGAAGCATGAAAATCACTTTAAACATGCTAATTTTAGCTCTAACACTGATGATCCACTGACAAATGTGAACTGACGTTAAAAAATAAAACATTTGAAAACGGACCATTTTCCACATTTCTGAAGCATGACGTAATGGGGGGGTGTTATCTCTTTTGTCGAAAATCAGCTGTTTTTGCTCGAACATTAAATGCCTTCAAATGGTATTTAATTAACTTCCCGGGGTGAAGAAACACTTTTTGAGAACTCAGAGTGAGTAAATTGGCCATTTTCATGCACTTTTAACCATTCCATAAATCTTGTGTTTAGGGCCCCTGGAAGCATGAAAATCACTTTAAACATGCTAATTTTAGCTCTAACACTGATGATCCACCTACAAATGTAAACTGACGTTCAAAAATAAAACATTTGAAAACGGACCATTTTCCACATTTCTGAAGCATGACGTAATGGGGGGGTGTTATCTCTTTTGTCAAAAATCAGCTGTTTTTGCTTGAACATTAAATGCCTCCAAATAGTATTTAATTCACTTCCCGAGCCCCTGGAAGCATGAAAATCACTTTAAACATGCTAATTTTAGCTCTAACACTGATGATCCACCTACAAATGTGAACTGACGTTCAAAAATAAAACATTTGAAAACGGACCATTTTCCACATTTCTGAAGCATGACGTAATGGGGGGGTGTTATCTCTTTTGTCGAAAATCAGCAGTTTTTGCTCGAACATTAATTGCCTCCAAATGGTATTTAATTAACTTCCCGGGGTGAAGAAACCCTTTTTGAGAACTCAGAGTGAGTAAATTGGCCATTTTCATGCACTTTTAACCATTCCATAAATCTTGTGTTTAGGGCACCTGGAAGCATGAAAATCACTTTAAACATGCTAATTTTAGCTCTAACACTGATGATCCACCTACAAATGTGAACTGACGTTCAAAAATAAAACATTTGAAAACGGACCATTTTCCACATTTCTGAAGCATGACGTAATGGGGGGGTGTTATCTCTTTTGTCAAAAATCAGCTGTTTTTGATTGAACATTAAATGCCTCCAAATAGTATTTAATTCACTTCCCGAGCCCCTGGAAGCATGAAAATCACTTTAAACATGCTAATTTTAGCTCTAACACTGATGATCCACCTACAAATGTGAACTGACGTTCAAAAATAAAACATTTGAAAACGGACCATTTTCCACATTTCTGAAGCATGACGTAATGGGGGGGTGTTATCTCTTTTGTCGAAAATCAGCCGTTTTTGCTCGAACATTAAATGCCTCCAAATGGTATTTAATTAACTTCCCGGGGTGAAGAAACCCTTTTTGAGAACTCAGAGTGAGTAAATTGGCCATTTTCATGCACTTTTAACCATTCCATAAATCTTGTGTTTAGGGCCCCTGGAAGCATGAAAATCACTTTAAACATGCTAATTTTAGCTCTAACACTGATGATCCACCTACAAATGTGAACTGACGTTCAAAAATAAAACATTTGAAAACGGACCATTTTCCACATTTCTGAAGCATGACGTAATGGGGGGGGTGTTATCTCTTTTGTCAAAAATCAGCTGTTTTTGCTTGAACATTAAATGCCTCCAAATAGTATTTAATTCACTTCCCGAGCCCCTGGAAGCATGAAAATCACTTTAAACATGCTAATTTTAGCTCTAACACTGATGATCCACCTACAAATGTGAACTGACGTTCAAAAATAAAACATTTGAAAACGGACCATTTTCCACATTTCTGAAGCATGACGTAATGGGGGGGTGTTATCTCTTTTGTCGAAAATCAGCCGTTTTTGCTCGAACATTAAATGCCTCCAAATGGTATTTAATTAACTTCCCGGGGTGAAGAAACCCTTTTTGAGAACTCAGAGTGAGTAAATTGGCCATTTTCATGCACTTTTAACCATTCCATAAATCTTGTGTTTAGGGCCCCTGGAAGCATGAAAATCACTTTAAACATGCTAATTTTAGCTCCAACACTGATGATCCACCTACAAATGTGAACTGACATTCAAAAATAAAACATTTTAAAACGGACCATTTTCCACATTTCTGAAGCATGACGTAATGGGGGGGTGTTATCTCTTTTGTCAAAAATCAGCTGTTTTTGCTTGAACATTAAATGCCTCCAAATAGTATTTAATTCACTTCCCGAGCCCCTGGAAGCATGAAAATCACTTTAAACATGCTAATTTTAGCTCTAACACTGATGATCCACCTACGAATGTGAACTGACGTTCAAAAATAAAACATTTGAAAACGGACCATTTTCCACATTTCTGAAGCATGACGTAATGGGGGGGTGTTATCTCTTTTGTCGAAAATCAGCAGTTTTTGCTCGAACATTAAATGCCTCCAAATGGTATTTAATTAACTTCCCGGGGTGAAGAAACCCTTTTTGAGAACTCAGAGTGAGTAAATTGGCCATTTTCATGCACTTTTAACCATTCCATAAATCTTGTGTTTAGGGCCCCTGGAAGCATGAAAATCACTTTAAACATGCTAATTTTAGCTCTAACACTGATGATCCACCTACAAATGTGAACTGACGTTCAAAAATAAAACATTTGAAAACGGACCATTGTCCACATTTCTGAAGCATGACGTAATGGGGGGGTGTTATCTCTTTTGTCAAAAATCAGCTGTTTTTGATTGAACATTAAATGCCTCCAAATAGTATTTAATTCACTTCCCGAGCCCCTGGAAGCATGAAAATCACTTTAAACATGCTAATTTTAGCTCTAACACTGATGATCCACCTACAAATGTGAACTGACGTTCAAAAATAAAACATTTGAAAACGGACCATTTTCCACATTTCTGAAGCATGACGTAATGGGGGGGTGTTATCTCTTTTGTCGAAAATCAGCAGTTTTTGCTCGAACATTAAATGCCTCCAAATGGTATTTAATTAACTTCCCGGGGTGAAGAAACCCTTTTTGAGAACTCAGAGTGAGTAAATTGGCCATTTTCATGCACTTTTAACCATTCCATAAATCTTGTGTTTAGGGCACCTGGAAGCATGAAAATCACTTTAAACATGCTAATTTTAGCTCTAACACTGATGATCCACCTACAAATGTGAACTGACGTTCAAAAATAAAACATTTGAAAACGGACCATTTTCCACATTTCTGAAGCATGACGTAATGGGGGGGTGTTATCTCTTTTGTCAAAAATCAGCTTAATTTTAGCTCTAACACTGATGATCCACCTACAAATGTGAACTGACGTTCAAAAATAAAACATTTGAAAACGGACCATTTTCCACATTTCTGAAGCATGACGTAATGGGGGGGTGTTATCTCTTTTGTCGAAAATCAGCCGTTTTTGCTCGAACATTAAATGCCTCCAAATGGTATTTAATTAACTTCCCGGGGTGAAGAAACCCTTTTTGAGAACTCAGAGTGAGTAAATTGGCCATTTTCATGCACTTTTAACCATTCCATAAATCTTGTGTTTAGGGCCCCTGGAAGCATGAAAATCACTTTAAACATGCTAATTTTAGCTCTAACACTGATGATCCACCTACAAATGTGAACTGACGTTCAAAAATAAAACATTTGAAAACGGACCATTTTCCACATTTCTGAAGCATGACGTAATGGGGGGGTGTTATCTCTTTTGTCAAAAATCAGCTGTTTTTGATTGAACATTAAATGCCTCCAAATAGTATTTAATTCACTTCCCGAGCCCCTGGAAGCATGAAAATCACTTTAAACATGCTAATTTTAGCTCTAACACTGATGATCCACCTACAAATGTGAACTGACGTTCAAAAATAAAACATTTGAAAACGGACCATTTTCCACATTTCTGAAGCATGACGTAATGGGGGGGTGTTATCTCTTTTGTCGAAAATCAGCCGTTTTTGCATGAACATTAAATGCCTCCAAATGGTATTTAATTAATTTCCCGGGGTGAAGAAACCCTTTTTGAGAACTCAGAGTGAGTAAATTGGCCATTTTCATGCACTTTTAACCATTCCATAAATCTTGTGTTTAGGGCCCCTGGAAGCATGAAAATCACTTTAAACATGCTAATTTTAGCTCTAACACTGATGATCCACCTACAAATGTGAACTGACGTTCAAAAATAAAACATTTGAAAACGGACCATTTTCCACATTTCTGAAGCATGACGTAATGGGGGGGTGTTATCTCTTTTGTCAAAAATCAGCTGTTTTTGCTTGAACATTAAATGCCTCCAAATAGTATTTAATTCACTTCCCGAGCCCCTGGAAGCATGAAAATCACTTTAAACATGCTAATTTTAGCTCTAACACTGATGATCCACCTACAAATGTGAACTGACGTTCAAAAATAAAACATTTGAAAACGGACCATTTTCCACATTTCTGAAGCATGACGTAATGGGGGGGTGTTATCTCTTTTGTCGAAAATCAGCCGTTTTTGCTCGAACATTAAATGCCTCCAAATGGTATTTAATTAACTTCCCGGGGTGAAGAAACCCTTTTTGAGAACTCAGAGTGAGTAAATTGGCCATTTTCATGCACTTTTAACCATTCCATAAATCTTGTGTTTAGGGCCCCTGGAAGCATGAAAATCACTTTAAACATGCTAATTTTAGCTCCAACACTGATGATCCACCTACAAATGTGAACTGACATTCAAAAATAAAACATTTCAAAACGGACCATTTTCCACATTTCTGAAGCATGACGTAATGGGGGGGTGTTATCTCTTTTGTCAAAAATCAGCTGTTTTTGCTTGAACATTAAATGCCTCCAAATAGTATTTAATTCACTTCCCGAGCCCCTGGAAGCATGAAAATCACTTTAAACATGCTAATTTTAGCTCTAACACTGATGATCCACCTACAAATGTGAACTGACGTTCAAAAATAAAACATTTGAAAACGGACCATTTTCCACATTTCTGAAGCATGACGTAATGGGGGGGTGTTATCTCTTTTGTCGAAAATCAGCAGTTTTTGCTCGAACATTAAATGACTCCAAATGGTATTTAATTAACTTCCCGGGGTGAAGAAACCCTTTTTGAGAACTCAGAGTGAGTAAATTGGCCATTTTCATGCACTTTTAACCATTCCATAAATCTTGTGTTTAGGGCCCCTGGAAGCATGAAAATCACTTTAAACATGCTAATTT
Source organism: Lissotriton vulgaris (assembly GCF_964263255.1). Lineage (NCBI taxonomy): Eukaryota > Metazoa > Chordata > Amphibia > Caudata > Salamandridae > Lissotriton > Lissotriton vulgaris. The sequence continues at coordinate 668,164 of NW_028241489.1, read as the reverse complement.
TAGCTCTAACACTGATGATCCACCTACAAATGTGAACTGACGTTCAAAAATAAAACATTTGAAAACGGACCATTTTCCACATTTCTGAAGCATGACGTAATGGGGGGGTGTTATCTCTTTTGTCAAAAATCAGCTGTTTTTGATTGAACATTAAATGCCTCCAAATAGTATTTAATTCACTTCCCGAGCCCCTGGAAGCATGTAAATCACTTTAAACATGCTAATTTTAGCTCTAACACTGATGATCCACCTACAAATGTGAACTGACGTTCAAAAATAAAACATTTGAAAACGGACCATTTTCCACATTTCTGAAGCATGACGTAATGGGGGGTGTTATCTCTTTTGTCGAAAATCAGCCGTTTTTGCTCGAACATTAAATGCCTCCAAATGGTATTTAATTAACTTCCCGGGGTGAAGAAACCCTTTTTGAGAACTCAGAGTGAGTAAATTGGCCATTTTCATGCACTTTTAACCATTCCATAAATCTTGTGTTTAGGGCCCCTGGAAGCATGAAAATCACTTTAAACATGCTAATTTTAGCTCTAACACTGATGATCCACCTACAAATGTGAACTGACGTTCAAAAATAAAACATTTGAAAACGGACCATTTTCCACATTTGTGAAGCATGACGTAATGGGGTGGGGTGTTATCTCTTTTGTCAAAAATCAGCTGTTTTTGCTTGAACATTAAATGCCTCCAAATAGTATTTAATTCACTTCCCGAGCCCCTGGAAGCATGAAAATCACTTTAAACATGCTAATTTTAGCTCTAACACTGATGATCCACCTACAAATGTGAACTGACGTTCAAAAATAAAACATTTGAAAACGGACCATTTTCCACATTTCTGAAGCATGACGTAATGGGGGGGTGTTATCTCTTTTGTCGAAAATCAGCCGTTTTTGCTCGAACATTAAATGCCTCCAAATGGTATTTAATTAACTTCCCGGGGTGAAGAAACCCTTTTTGAGAACTCAGAGTGAGTAAATTGGCCATTTTCATGCACTTTTAACCATTCCATAAATCTTGTGTTTAGGGCCCCTGGAAGCATGAAAATCACTTTAAACATGCTAATTTTAGCTCCAACACTGATGATCCACCTACAAATGTGAACTGACATTCAAAAATAAAACATTTTAAAACGGACCATTTTCCACATTTCTGAAGCATGACGTAATGGGGGGGTGTTATCTCTTTTGTCAAAAATCAGCTGTTTTTGCTTGAACATTAAATGCCTCCAAATAGTATTTAATTCACTTCCCGAGCCCCTGGAAGCATGAAAATCACTTTAAACATGCTAATTTTAGCTCTAACACTGATGATCCACCTACAAATGTGAACTGACGTTCAAAAATAAAACATTTGAAAACGGACCATTTTCCACATTTCTGAAGCATGACGTAATGGGGGGGTGTTATCTCTTTTGTCGAAAATCAGCAGTTTTTGCTCGAACATTAAATGCCTCCAAATGGTATTTAATTAACTTCCCGGGGTGAAGAAACCCTTTTTGAGAACTCAGAGTGAGTAAATTGGCCATTTTCATGCACTTTTAACCATTCCATAAATCTTGTGTTTAGGGCCCCTGGAAGCATGAAAATCACTTTAAACATGCTAATTTTAGCTCTAACACTGATGATCCACCTACAAATGTGAACTGACGTTCAAAAATAAAACATTTGAAAACGGACCATTTTCCACATTTCTGAAGCATGACGTAATGGGGGGGTGTTATCTCTTTTGTCAAAAATCAGCTGTTTTTGATTGAACATTAAATGCCTCCAAATAGTATTTAATTCACTTCCCGAGCCCCTGGAAGCATGAAAATCCCTTTAAACATGCTAATTTTAGCTCTAACACTGATGATCCACCTACAAATGTGAACTGACGTTCAAAAATAAAACATTTGAAAACGGACCATTTTCCACATTTCTGAAGCATGACGTAAGGGGGGGGGTGTTATCTCTTTTGTCGAAAATCAGCCGTTTTTGCTCGAACATTAAATGCCTCCAAATGGTATTTAATTAACTTCCCGGGGTGAAGAAACCCTTTTTGAGAACTCAGAGTGAGTAAATTGGCCATTTTCACGCACTTTTAACCATTCCATAAATCTTGTGTTTAGGGCCCCTGGAAGCATGAAAATCACTTTAAACATGCTAATTTTAGCTCTAACACTGATGATCCACCTACAAATGTGAACTGACGTTCAAAAATAAAACATTTGAAAACGGACCATTTTCCACATTTCTGAAGCATGACGTAATGGGGGGGTGTTATCTCTTTTGTCAAAAATCAGCTGTTTTTGCTTGAACATTAAATGCCTCCAAATAGTATTTAATTCACTTCCCGAGCCCCTGGAAGCATGAAAATCACTTTAAACATGCTAATTTTAGCTCTAACACTGATGATCCACCTACAAATGTGAACTGACGTTCAAAAATAAAACATTTGAAAACGGACCATTTTCCACATTTCTGAAGCATGACGTAATGGGGGGGTGTTATCTCTTTTGTCGAAAATCAGCCGTTTTTGCTCGAACATTAAATGCCTCCAAATGGTATTTAATTAACTTCCCGGGGTGAAGAAACCCTTTTTGAGAACTCAGAGTGAGTAAATTGGCCATTTTCATGCACTTTTAACCATTCCATAAATCTTGTGTTTAGGGCCCCTGGAAGCATGAAAATCACTTTAAACATGCTAATTTTAGCTCCAACACTGATGATCCACCTACAAATGTGAACTGACATTCAAAAATAAAACATTTTAAAACGGACCATTTTCCACATTTCTGAAGCATGACGTAATGGGGGGTGTTATCTCTTTTGTCAAAAATCAGCTGTTTTTGATTGAACATTAAATGCCTCCAAATAGTATTTAATTCACTTCCCGAGCCCCTGGAAGCATGAACATCACTATAAACATGCTAATTTTAGCTCTAACACTGATGATTCACCTACAAATGTGAACTGACGTTCCAAAATAAAACATTTGAAAACGGACCATTTTCCACATTTCTGAAGCATGACGTAATGGGGGGGGTGTTATCTCTTTTGTCGAAAATCAGCCGTTTTTGCTCGAACATTAAATGCCTCCAAATGGTATTTAATTAACTTCCCGGGGTGAAGAAACCCTTTTTGAGAACTCAGAGTGAGTAAATTGGCCATTTTCATGCACTTTTAACCATTCCATAAATCTTGTGTTTAGGGCCCCTGGAAGCATGAAAATCACTTTAAACATGCTAATTTTAGCTCTAACACTGATGATCCACTGACAAATGTGAACTGACGTTAAAAAATAAAACATTTGAAAACGGACCATTTTCCACATTTCTGAAGCATGACGTAATGGGGGGGTGTTATCTCTTTTGTCAAAAATCAGCTGTTTTTGATTGAACATTAAATGCCTCCAAATAGTATTTAATTCACTTCCCGAGCCCCTGGAAGCATGAAAATCACTTTAAACATGCTAATTTTAGCTCTAACACTGATGATCCACCTACAAATGTGAACTGATGTTCAAAAATAAAACATTTGAAAACGGACCATTTTCCACATTTCTGAAGCATGACGTAATGGGGGGGTGTTATCTCTTTTGTCGAAAATCAGCTGTTTTTGCTCGAACATTAAATGCCTTCAAATGGTATTTAATTAACTTCCCAGGGTGAAGAAAAACTTTTTGAGAACTCAGAGTGAGTAAATTGGCCATTTTCATGCACTTTTAACCATTCCATAAATCTTGTGTTTAGGGCCCCTGGAAGCATGAAAATCACTTTAAACATGCTAATTTTAGCTCTAACACTGATGATCCACCTACAAATGTGAACTGACGTTCAAAAATAAAACATTTGAAAACGGACCATTTTCCACATTTCTGAAGCATGACGTAATGGGGGGGTGTTATCTCTTTTGTCAAAAATCAGATGTTTTTGATTGAACATTAAATGCCTCCAAATAGTATTTAATTCACTTCCCGAGCCCCTGGAAGCATGAAAATCACTTTAAACATGCTAATTTTAGCTCTAACACTGATGATCCACCTACAAATGTGAACTGACGTTCAAAAATAAAACATTTGAAAACGGACCATTTTCCACATTTCTGAAGCATGACGTAATGGGGGGGTGTTATCTCTTTTGTCGAAAATCAGCCGTTTTTGCTCGAACATTAAATGCCTCCAAATGGTATTTAATTAACTTCCCGGGGTGAAGAAACCCTTTTTGAGAACTCAGAGTGAGTAAATTGGCCATTTTCATGCACTTTTAACCATTCCATAAATCTTGTGTTTAGGGCCCCTGGAAGCATGAAAATCACTTTAAACATGCTAATTTTAGCTCTAACACTGATGATCCACCTACAAATGTGAACTGACGTTCAAAAATAAAACATTTGAAAACGGACCATTTTCCACATTTCTGAAGCATGACGTAATGGGGGGGTGTTATCTCTTTTGTCAAAAATCAGCTGTTTTTGATTGAACATTAAATGCCTCCAAATAGTATTTAATTCACTTCCCGAGCCCCTGGAAGCATGAAAATCACTTTAAACATGCTAATTTTAGCTCTAACACTGATGATCCACCTACAAATGTGAACTGACGTTCAAAAATAAAACATTTGAAAACGGACCATTTTCCACATTTCTGAAGCATGACGTAATGGGGGGTGTTATCTCTTTTGTCGAAAATCAGCCGTTTTTGCTCAAACATTAAATGCCTCCAAATGGTATTTAATTAACTTCCCGGGGTGAAGAAACCCTTTTTGAGAACTCAGAGTGAGTAAATTGGCCATTTTCATGCACTTTTAACCATTCCATAAATCTTGTGTTTAGGGCCCCTGGAAGCATGAAAATCACTTTAAACATGCTAATTTTAGCTCTAACACTGATGATCCACCTACAAATGTGAACTGACGTTCAAAAATAAAACATTTGAAAACGGACCATTTTCCACATTTCTGAAGCATGACGTAATGGGGTGGGGTGTTATCTCTTTTGTCAAAAATCAGCTGTTTTTGCTTGAACATTAAATGCCTCCAAATAGTATTTAATTCACTTCCCGAGCCCCTGGAAGCATGAAAATCACTTTAAACATGCTAATTTTAGCTCTAACACTGATGATCCACCTACAAATGTGAACTGACGTTCAAAAATAAAACATTTGAAAACGGACCATTTTCCACATTTCTGAAGCATGACGTAATGGGGGGGTGTTATCTCTTTTGTCGAAAATCAGCCGTTTTTGCTCGAACATTAAATGCCTCCAAATGGTATTTAATTAACTTCCCGGGGTGAAGAAACCCTTTTTGAGAACTCAGAGTGAGTAAATTGGCCATTTTCATGCACTTTTAACCATTCCATAAATCTTGTGTTTAGGGCCCCTGGAAGCATGAAAATCACTTTAAACATGCTAATTTTAGCTCCAACACTGATGATCCACCTACAAATGTGAACTGACATTCAAAAATAAAACATTTTAAAACGGACCATTTTCCACATTTCTGAAGCATGACGTAATGGGGGGGTGTTATCTCTTTTGTCAAAAATCAGCTGTTTTTGCTTGAACATTAAATGCCTCCAAATAGTATTTAATTCACTTCCCGAGCCCCTGGAAGCATGAAAATCACTTTAAACATGCTAATTTTAGCTCTAACACTGATGATCCACCTACAAATGTGAACTGACGTTCAAAAATAAAACATTTGAAAACGGACCATTTTCCACATTTCTGAAGCATGACGTAATGGGGGGGTGTTATCTCTTTTGTCGAAAATCAGCAGTTTTTGCTCGAACATTAAATGCCTCCAAATGGTATTTAATTAACTTCCCGGGGTGAAGAAACCCTTTTTGAGAACTCAGAGTGAGTAAATTGGCCATTTTCATGCACTTTTAACCATTCCATAAATCTTGTGTTTAGGGCCCCTGGAAGCATGAAAATCACTTTAAACATGCTAATTTTAGCTCTAACACTGATGATCCACCTACAAATGTGAACTGACGTTCAAAAATAAAACATTTGAAAACGGACCATTTTCCACATTTCTGAAGCATGACGTAATGGGGGGGTGTTATCTCTTTTGTCAAAAATCAGCTGTTTTTGATTGAACATTAAATGCCTCCAAATAGTATTTAATTCACTTCCCGAGCCCCTGGAAGCATGAACATCACTATAAACATGCTAATTTTAGCTCTAACACTGATGATTCACCTACAAATGTGAACTGACGTTCCAAAATAAAACATTTGAAAACGGACCATTTTCCACATTTCTGAAGCATGACGTAATGGGGGGGGTGTTATCTCTTTTGTCGAAAATCAGCCGTTTTTGCTCGAACATTAAATGCCTCCAAATGGTATTTAATTAACTTCCCGGGGTGAAGAAACCCTTTTTGAGAACTCAGAGTGAGTAAATTGGCCATTTTCATGCACTTTTAACCATTCCATAAATCTTGTGTTTAGGGCCCCTGGAAGCATGAAAATCACTTTAAACATGCTAATTTTAGCTCTAACACTGATGATCCACTGACAAATGTGAACTGACGTTAAAAAATAAAACATTTGAAAACGGACCATTTTCCACATTTCTGAAGCATGACGTAATGGGGGGGTGTTATCTCTTTTGTCAAAAATCAGCTGTTTTTGATTGAACATTAAATGCCTCCAAATAGTATTTAATTCACTTCCCGAGCCCCTGGAAGCATGAAAATCACTTTAAACATGCTAATTTTAGCTCTAACACTGATGATCCACCTACAAATGTGAACTGATGTTCAAAAATAAAACATTTGAAAACGGACCATTTTCCACATTTCTGAAGCATGACGTAATGGGGGGGTGTTATCTCTTTTGTCGAAAATCAGCTGTTTTTGCTCGAACATTAAATGCCTTCAAATGGTATTTAATTAACTTCCCAGGGTGAAGAAACACTTTTTGAGAACTCAGAGTGAGTAAATTGGCCATTTTCATGCACTTTTAACCATTCCATAAATCTTGTGTTTAGGGCCCCTGGAAGCATGAAAATCACTTTAAACATGCTAATTTTAGCTCTAACACTGATGATCCACTGACAAATGTGAACTGACGTTAAAAAATAAAACATTTGAAAACGGACCATTTTCCACATTTCTGAAGCATGACGTAATGGGGGGGTGTTATCTCTTTTGTCAAAAATCAGCTGTTTTTGATTGAACATTAAATGCCTCCAAATAGTATTTAATTCACTTCCCGAGCCCCTGGAAGCATGAAAATCACTTTAAACATGCTAATTTTAGCTCTAACACTGATGATCCACCTACAAATGTGAACTGATGTTCAAAAATAAAACATTTGAAAACGGACCATTTTCCACATTTCTGAAGCATGACGTAATGGGGGGGTGTTATCTCTTTTGTCGAAAATCAGCTGTTTTTGCTCGAACATTAAATGCCTTCAAATGGTATTTAATTAACTTCCCAGGGTGAAGAAACACTTTTTGAGAACTCAGAGTGAGTAAATTGGCCATTTTCATGCACTTTTAACCATTCCATAAATCTTGTGTTTAGGGCCCCTGGAAGCATGAAAATCACTTTAAACATGCTAATTTTAGCTCTAACATTGATGATCCACCTACAAATGTGAACTGACGTTCAAAAATAAAACATTTGAAAACGGACCATTTTCCACATTTCTGAAGCATGACGTAATGGGGGGGTGTTATCTCTTTTGTCAAAAATCAGATGTTTTTGATTGAACATTAAATGCCTCCAAATAGTATTTAATTCACTTCCCGAGCCCCTGGAAGCATGAAAATCACTTTAAACATGCTAATTTTAGCTCTAACACTGATGATCCACCTACAAATGTGAACTGACGTTCAAAAATAAAACATTTGAAAACGGACCATTTTCCACATTTCTGAAGCATGACGTAATGGGGGGGTGTTATCTCTTTTGTCGAAAATCAGCCGTTTTTGCTCGAACATTAAATGCCTCCAAATGGTATTTAATTAACTTCCCGGGGTGAAGAAACCCTTTTTGAGAACTCAGAGTGAGTAAATTGGCCATTTTCATGCACTTTTAACCATTCCATAAATCTTGTGTTTAGGGCCCCTGGAAGCATGAAAATCACTTTAAACATGCTAATTTTAGCTCTAACACTGATGATCCACCTACAAATGTGAACTGACGTTCAAAAATAAAACATTTGAAAACGGACCATTTTCCACATTTCTGAAGCATGACGTAATGGGGGGGTGTTATCTCTTTTGTCGAAAATCAGCTGTTTTTGATTGAACATTAAATGCCTCCAAATAGTATTTAATTCACTTCCCGAGCCCCTGGAAGCATGAAAATCACTTTAAACATGCTAATTTTAGCTCTAACACTGATGATCCACATACAAATGTGAACTGATGTTCAAAAATAAAACATTTGAAAACGGACCATTTTCCACATTTCTGAAGCATGACGTAATGGGGGGGTGTTATCTCTTTTGTCGAAAATCAGCAGTTTTTGCTCGAACATTAAATGCCTCCAAATGGTATTTAATTAACTTCCCAGGGTGAAGAAACCCTTTTTGAGAACTCAGAGTGAGTAAATTGGCCATTTTCATGCACTTTTAACCATTCCATAAATCTTGTGTTTAGGGCCCCTGAAAGCATGAAAATCACTTTAAACATGCTAATTTTAGCTCTAACACTGATGATCCACCTACAAATGTAAACTGACGTTCAAAAATAAAACATTTGAAAACGGACCATTTTCCACATTTCTGAAGCATGACGTAATGGGGGGTGTTATCTCTTTTGTCAAAAATCAGCTGTTTTTGCTTGAACATTAAATGCCTCCAAATAGTATTTAATTCACTTCCCGAGCCCCTGGAAGCATGAAAATCACTTTAAACATGCTAATTTTAGCTCTAACACTGATGATCCACCTACAAATGTGAACTGACGTTCAAAAATAAAACATTTGAAAACGGACCATTTTCCACATTTCTGAAGCATGACGTAATGGGGGGGTGTTATCTCTTTTGTCGAAAATCAGCAGTTTTTGCTCGAACATTAAATGCCTCCAAATGGTATTTAATTAACTTCCCGGGGTGAAGAAACCCTTTTTGAGAACTCAGAGTGAGTAAATTGGCCATTTTCATGCACTTTTAACCATTCCATAAATCTTGTGTTTAGGGCACCTGGAAGCATGAAAATCACTTTAAACATGCTAATTTTAGCTCTAACACTGATGATCCACCTACAAATGTGAACTGACGTTCAAAAATAAAACATTTGAAAACGGACCATTTTCCACATTTCTGAAGCATGACGTAATGGGGGGGTGTTATCTCTTTTGTCAAAAATCAGCTGTTTTTGATTGAACATTAAATGCCTCCAAATAGTATTTAATTCACTTCCCGAGCCCCTGGAAGCATGAAAATCACTTTAAACATGCTAATTTTAGCTCTAACACTGATGATCCACCTACAAATGTGAACTGACGTTCAAAAATAAAACATTTGAAAACGGACCATTTTCCACATTTCTGAAGCATGACGTAATGGGGGGGTGTTATCTCTTTTGTCGAAAATCAGCCGTTTTTGCTCGAACATTAAATGCCTCCAAATGGTATTTAATTAACTTCCCGGGGTGAAGAAACCCTTTTTGAGAACTCAGAGTGAGTAAATTGGCCATTTTCATGCACTTTTAACCATTCCATAAATCTTGTGTTTAGGGCCCCTGGAAGCATGAAAATCACTTTAAACATGCTAATTTTAGCTCCAACACTGATGATCCACCTACAAATGTGAACTGACATTCAAAAATAAAACATTTTAAAACGGACCATTTTCCACATTTCTGAAGCATGACGTAATGGGGGGGTGTTATCTCTTTTGTCAAAAATCAGCTGTTTTTGCTTGAACATTAAATGCCTCCAAATAGTATTTAATTCACTTCCCGAGCCCCTGGAAGCATGAAAATCACTTTAAACATGCTAATTTTAGCTCTAACACTGATGATCCACCTACAAATGTGAACTGACGTTCAAAAATAAAACATTTGAAAACGGACCATTTTCCACATTTCTGAAGCATGACGTAATGGGGGGGTGTTATCTCTTTTGTCGAAAATCAGCAGTTTTTGCTCGAACATTAAATGCCTCCAAATGGTATTTAATTAACTTCCCGGGGTGAAGAAACCCTTTTTGAGAACTCAGAGTGAGTAAATTGGCCATTTTCATGCACTTTTAACCATTCCATAAATCTTGTGTTTAGGGCCCCTGGAAGCATGAAAATCACTTTAAACATGCTAATTTTAGCTCTAACACTGATGATCCACCTACAAATGTGAACTGACGTTCAAAAATAAAACATTTGAAAACGGACCATTTTCCACATTTCTGAAGCATGACGTAATGGGGGGGTGTTATCTCTTTTGTCAAAAATCAGCTGTTTTTGATTGAACATTAAATGCCTCCAAATAGTATTTAATTCACTTCCCGAGCCCCTGGAAGCATGAAAATCGCTTTAAACATGCTAATTTTAGCTCTAACACTGATGATCCACCTACAAATGTGAACTGACGTTCAAAAATAAAACATTTGAAAACGGACCATTTTCCACATTTCTGAAGCATGACGTAATGGGGGGGGGTGTTATCTCTTTTGTCGAAAATCAGCCGTTTTTGCTCGAACATTAAATGCCTCCAAATGGTATTTAATTAACTTCCCGGGGTGAAGAAACCCTTTTTGAGAACTCAGAGTGAGTAAATTGGCCATTTTCATGCACTTTTAACCATTCCATAAATCTTGTGTTTAGGGCCCCTGGAAGCATGAAAATCACTTTAAACATGCTAATTTTAGCTCCAACACTGATGATCCACCTACAAATGTGAACTGACATTCAAAAATAAAACATTTTAAAACGGACCATTTTCCACATTTCTGAAGCATGACATAATGGGGGGGTGTTATCTCTTTTGTCAAAAATCAGCTGTTTTTGCTTGAACATTAAATGCCTCCAAATAGTATTTAATTCACTTCCCGAGCCCCTGGAAGCATGAAAATCACTTTAAACATGCTAATTTTAGCTCTAACACTGATGATCCACCTACAAATGTGAACTGACGTTCAAAAATAAAACATTTGAAAACGGACCATTTTCCACATTTCTGAAGCATGACGTAATGGGGGGGTGTTATCTCTTTTGTCGAAAATCAGCAGTTTTTGCTCGAACATTAAATGCCTCCAAATGGTATTTAATTAACTTCCCGGGGTGAAGAAACCCTTTTTGAGAACTCAGAGTGAGTAAATTGGCCATTTTCATGCACTTTTAACCATTCCATAAATCTTGTGTTTAGGGCCCCTGGAAGCATGAAAATCACTTTAAACATGCTAATTTTAGCTCTAACACTGATGATCCACCTACAAATGTGAACTGACGTTCAAAAATAAAACATTTGAAAACGGACCATTTTCCACATTTCTGAAGCATGACGTAATGGGGGGGTGTTATCTCTTTTGTCAAAAATCAGCTGTTTTTGATTGAACATTGAATGCCTCCAAATAGTATTTAATTCACTTCCCGAGCCCCTGGAAGCATGAAAATCGCTTTAAACATGCTAATTTTAGCTCTAACACTGATGATCCACCTACAAATGTGAACTGACGTTCAAAAATAAAACATTTGAAAACGGACCATTTTCCACATTTCTGAAGCATGACGTAATGGGGGGGTGTTATCTCTTTTGTCGAAAATCAGCCGTTTTTGCTCGAACATTAAATGCCTCCAAATGGTATTTAATTAACTTCCCGGGGTGAAGAAACCCTTTTTGAGAACTCAGAGTGAGTAAATTGGCCATTTTCACGCACTTTTAACCATTCCATAAATCTTGTGTTTAGGGCCCCTGGAAGCATGAAAATCACTTTAAACATGCTAATTTTAGCTCTAACACTGATGATCCACCTACAAATGTGAACTGACGTTCAAAAATAAAACATTTGAAAACGGACCATTTTCCACATTTCTGAAGCATGACGTAATGGGGGGGTGTTATCTCTTTTGTCAAAAATCAGCTGTTTTTGCTTGAACATTAAATGCCTCCAAATAGTATTTAATTCACTTCCCGAGCCCCTGGAAGCATGAAAATCACTTTAAACATGCTAATTTTAGCTCTAACACTGATGATCCACCTACAAATGTGAACTGACGTTCAAAAATAAAACATTTGAAAACGGACCATTTTCCACATTTCTGAAGCATGACGTAATGGGGGGGTGTTATCTCTTTTGTCGAAAATCAGCCGTTTTTGCTCGAACATTAAATGCCTCCAAATGGTATTTAATTAACTTCCCGGGGTGAAGAAACCCTTTTTGAGAACTCAGAGTGAGTAAATTGGCCATTTTCATGCACTTTTAACCATTCCATAAATCTTGTGTTTAGGGCCCCTGGAAGCATGAAAATCACTTTAAACATGCTAATTTTAGCTCTAACACTGATGATCCACCTACAAATGTGAACTGACATTCAAAAATAAAACATTTTAAAACGGACCATTTTCCACATTTCTGAAGCATGACGTAATGGGGGGGTGTTATCTCTTTTGTCAAAAATCAGCTGTTTTTGATTGAACATTAAATGCCTCCAAATAGTATTTAATTCACTTCCCGAGCCCCTGGAAGCATGAAAATCCCTTTAAACATGCTAATTTTAGCTCTAACACTGATGATCCACCTACAAATGTGAACTGACGTTCAAAAATAAAACATTTGAAAACGGACCATTTTCCACATTTCTGAAGCATGACGTAAGGGGGGGGGTGTTATCTCTTTTGTCGAAAATCAGCCGTTTTTGCTCGAACATTAAATGCCTCCAAATGGTATTTAATTAACTTCCCGGGGTGAAGAAACCCTTTTTGAGAACTCAGAGTGAGTAAATTGGCCATTTTCACGCACTTTTAACCATTCCATAAATCTTGTGTTTAGGGCCCCTGGAAGCATGAAAATCACTTTAAACATGCTAATTTTAGCTCTAACACTGATGATCCACCTACAAATGTGAACTGACGTTCAAAAATAAAACATTTGAAAACGGACCATTTTCCACATTTCTGAAGCATGACGTAATGGGGGGGTGTTATCTCTTTTGTCAAAAATCAGCTGTTTTTGCTTGAACATTAAATGCCTCCAAATAGTATTTAATTCACTTCCCGAGCCCCTGGAAGCATGAAAATCACTTTAAACATGCTAATTTTAGCTCTAACACTGATGATCCACCTACAAATGTGAACTGACGTTCAAAAATAAAACATTTGAAAACGGACCATTTTCCACATTTCTGAAGCATGACGTAATGGGGGGGTGTTATCTCTTTTGTCGAAAATCAGCCGTTTTTGCTCGAACATTAAATGCCTCCAAATGGTATTTAATTAACTTCCCGGGGTGAAGAAACCCTTTTTGAGAACTCAGAGTGAGTAAATTGGCCATTTTCATGCACTTTTAACCATTCCATAAATCTTGTGTTTAGGGCCCCTGGAAGCATGAAAATCACTTTAAACATGCTAATTTTAGCTCCAACACTGATGATCCACCTACAAATGTGAACTGACATTCAAAAATAAAACATTTTAAAACGGACCATTTTCCACATTTCTGAAGCATGACGTAATGGGGGGGTGTTATCTCTTTTGTCAAAAATCAGCTGTTTTTGATTGAACATTAAATGCCTCCAAATAGTATTTAATTCACTTCCCGAGCCCCTGGAAGCATGAACATCACTATAAACATGCTAATTTTAGCTCTAACACTGATGATTCACCTACAAATGTGAACTGACGTTCCAAAATAAAACATTTGAAAACGGACCATTTTCCACATTTCTGAAGCATGACGTAATGGGGGGGGTGTTATCTCTTTTGTCGAAAATCAGCCGTTTTTGCTCGAACATTAAATGCCTCCAAATGGTATTTAATTAACTTCCCGGGGTGAAGAAACCCTTTTTGAGAACTCAGAGTGAGTAAATTGGCCATTTTCATGCACTTTTAAACATTCCATAAATCTTGTGTTTAGGGCCCCTGGAAGCATGAAAATCACTTTAAACATGCTAATTTTAGCTCTAACACTGATGATCCACTGACAAATGTGAACTGACGTTAAAAAATAAAACATTTGAAAACGGACCATTTTCCACATTTCTGAAGCATGACGTAATGGGGGGGGTGTTATCTCTTTTGTCAAAAATCAGCTGTTTTTGATTGAACATTAAATGCCTCCAAATAGTATTTAATTCACTTCCCGAGCCCCTGGAAGCATGAAAATCACTTTAAACATGCTAATTTTAGCTCTAACACTGATGATCCACCTACAAATGTGAACTGATGTTCAAAAATAAAACATTTGAAAACGGACCATTTTCCACATTTCTGAAGCATGGCGTAATGGGGGGTGTTATCTCGTTTGTCGAAAATCAGCTGTTTTTGCTCGAACATTAAATGCCTTCAAATGGTATTTAATTAACTTCCCGGGGTGAAGAAACACTTTTTGAGAACTCAGAGTGAGTAAATTGGCCATTTTCATGCACTTTTAACCATTCCATAAATCTTGTGTTTAGGGCCCCTGGAAGCATGAAAATCACTTTAAACATGCTAATTTTAGCTCTAACACTGATGATCCACCTACAAATGTGAACTGACGTTCAAAAATAAAACATTTGAAAACGGACCATTTTCCACATTTCTGAAGCATGACGTAATGGGGGGGTGTTATCTCTTTTGTCAAAAATCAGATGTTTTTGATTGAACATTAAATGCCTCCAAATAGTATTTAATTCACTTCCCGAGCCCCTGGAAGCATGAAAATCACTTTAAACATGCTAATTTTAGCTCTAACACTGATGATCCACCTACAAATGTGAACTGACGTTCAAAAATAAAACATTTGAAAACGGACCATTTTCCACATTTCTGAAGCATGACGTAATGGGGGGGTGTTATCTCTTTTGTCGAAAATCAGCCGTTTTTGCTCGAACATTAAATGCCTCCAAATGGTATTTAATTAACTTCCCGGGGTGAAGAAACCCTTTTTGAGAACTCAGAGTGAGTAAATTGGCCATTTTCATGCACTTTTAACCATTCCATAAATCTTGTGTTTAGGGCCCCTGGAAGCATGAAAATCACTTTAAACATGCTAATTTTAGCTCTAACACTGATGATCCACCTACAAATGTGAACTGACGTTAAAAAATAAAACATTTGAAAACGGACCATTTTCCACATTTCTGAAGCATGACGTAATGGGGGGGTGTTATCTCTTTTGTCAAAAATCAGCTGTTTTTGATTGAACATTAAATGCCTCCAAATAGTATTTAATTCACTTCCCGAGCCCCTGGAAGCATGAAAATCACTTTAAACATGCTAATTTTAGCTCTAACACTGATGATCCACCTACAAATGTGAACTGATGTTCAAAAATAAAACATTTGAAAACGGACCATTTTCCACATTTCTGAAGCATGACGTAATGGGGGGTGTTATCTCTTTTGTCGAAAATCAGCCGTTTTTGCTCGAACATTAAATGCCTCCAAATGGTATTTAATTAACTTCCCGGGGTGAAGAAACCCTTTTTGAGAACTCAGAGTGAGTAAATTGGCCATTTTCATGCACTTTTAACCATTCCATAAATCTTGTGTTTAGGGCCCCTGGAAGCATGAAAATCACTTTAAACATGCTAATTTTAGCTCCAACACTGATGATCCACCTACAAATGTGAACTGACGTTCAAAAATAAAACATTTGAAAACGGACCATTTTCCACATTTCTGAAGCATGACGTAATGGGGGGGTGTTATCTCTTTTGTCAAAAATCAGATGTTTTTGATTGAACATTAAATGCCTCCAAATAGTATTTAATTCACTTCCCGAGCCCCTGGAAGCATGAAAATCACTTTAAACATGCTAATTTTAGCTCTAACACTGATGATCCACCTACAAATGTGAACTGACGTTCAAAAATAAAACATTTGAAAACGGACCATTTTCCACATTTCTGAAGCATGACGTAATGGGGGGGTGTTATCTCTTTTGTCGAAAATCAGCCGTTTTTGCTCGAACATTAAATGCCTCCAAATGGTATTTAATTAACTTCCCGGGGTGAAGAAACCCTTTTTGAGAACTCAGAGTGAGTAAATTGGCCATTTTCATGCACTTTTAACCATTCCATAAATCTTGTGTTTAGGGCCCCTGGAAGCATGAAAATCACTTTAAACATGCTAATTTTAGCTCTAACACTGATGATCCACCTACAAATGTGAACTGACGTTAAAAAATAAAACATTTGAAAACGGACCATTTTCCACATTTCTGAAGCATGACGTAATGGGGGGGTGTTATCTCTTTTGTCAAAAATCAGCTGTTTTTGATTGAACATTAAATGCCTCCAAATAGTATTTAATTCACTTCCCGAGCCCCTGGAAGCATGAAAATCACTTTAAACATGCTAATTTTAGCTCTAACACTGATGATCCACCTACAAATGTGAACTGATGTTCAAAAATAAAACATTTGAAAACGGACCATTTTCCACATTTCTGAAGCATGACGTAATGGGGGGTGTTATCTCTTTTGTCGAAAATCAGCCGTTTTTGCTCGAACATTAAATGCCTCCAAATGGTATTTAATTAACTTCCCGGGGTGAAGAAACCCTTTTTGAGAACTCAGAGTGAGTAAATTGGCCATTTTCATGCACTTTTAACCATTCCATAAATCTTGTGTTTAGGGCCCCTGGAAGCATGAAAATCACTTTAAACATGCTAATTTTAGCTCCAACACTGATGATCCACCTACAAATGTGAACTGACATTCAAAAATAAAACATTTTAAAACGGACCATTTTCCACATTTCTGAAGCATGACGTAATGGGGGGGTGTTATCTCTTTTGTCAAAAATCAGCTGTTTTTGATTGAACATTAAATGCCTCCAAATAGTATTTAATTCACTTCCCGAGCCCCTGGAAGCATGAACATCACTATAAACATGCTAATTTTAGCTCTAACACTGATGATTCACCTACAAATGTGAACTGACGTTCCAAAATAAAAAATTTGAAAACGGACCATTTTCCACATTTCTGAAGCATGACGTAATGGGGGGGTGTTATCTCTTTTGTCGAAAATCAGCCGTTTTTGCTCGAACATTAAATGCCTCCAAATGGTATTTAATTAACTTCCCGGGGTGAAGAAACCCTTTTTGAGAACTCAGAGTGAGTAAATTGGCCATTTTCATGCACTTTTAACCATTCCATAAATCTTGTGTTTAGGGCCCCTGGACGCATGAAAATCACTTTAAACATGCTAATTTTAGCTCTAACACTGATGATCCACTGACAAATGTGAACTGACGTTAAAAAATAAAACATTTGAAAATGGACCATTTTCCACATTTCTGAAGCATGACGTAATGGGGGGGTGTTATCTATTTTGTCAAAAATCAGCTGTTTTTGATTGAACAATAAATGCCTCCAAATAGTATTTAATTCACTTCCAGAGCCCCTGGAAGCATGAAAATCACTTTAAACATGCTAATTTTAGCTCTAACACTGATGATCCACCTACAAATGTGAACTGATGTTCAAAAATAAAACATTTGAAAACGGACCATTTTCCACATTTCTGAAGCATGACGTAATGGGGGGGTGTTATCTCTTTTGTCGAAAATCAGCTGTTTTTGCTCGAACATTAAATGCCTTCAAATGGTATTTAATTAACTTCCCGGGGTGAAGAAACACTTTTTGAGAACTCAGAGTGAGTAAATTGGCCATTTTCATGCACTTTTAACCATTCCATAAATCTTGTGTTTAGGGCCCCTGGAAGCATGAAAATCACTTTAAACATGCTAATTTTAGCTCTAACACTGATGATCCACCTACAAATGTGAACTGACGTTCAAAAATAAAACATTTGAAAACGGACCATTTTCCACATTTCTGAAGCATGACGTAATGGGGGGGTGTTATCTCTTTTGTCAAAAATCAGATGTTTTTGATTGAACATTAAATGCCTCCAAATAGTATTTAATTCACTTCCCGAGCCCCTGGAAGCATGAAATTCACTTTAAACATGCTAATTTTAGCTCTAACACTGATGATCCACCTACAAATGTGAACTGACGTTCAAAAATAAAACATTTGAAAACGGACCATTTTCCACATTTCTGAAGCATGACGTAATGGGGGGGTGTTATCTCTTTTGTCGAAAATCAGCCGTTTTTGCTCGAACATTAAATGCCTCCAAATGGTATTTAATTAACTTCCCGGGGTGAAGAAACCCTTTTTGAGAACTCAGAGTGAGTAAATTGGCCATTTTCATGCACTTTTAACCATTCCATAAATCTTGTGTTTAGGGCCCCTGGAAGCATGAAAATCACTTTAAACATGCTAATTTTAGCTCTAACACTGATGATCCACCTACAAATGTGAACTGACGTTCAAAAATAAAACATTTGAAAACGGACCATTTTCCACATTTCTGAAGCATGACGTAATGGGGGGGTGTTATCTCTTTTGTCAAAAATCAGCTGTTTTTGATTGAACATTAAATGCCTCCAAATAGTATTTAATTCACTTCCCGAGCCCCTGGAAGCATGAAAATCACTTTAAACATGCTAATTTTAGCTCTAACACTGATGATCCACCTACAAATGTGAACTGATGTTCAAAAATAAAACATTTGAAAACGGACCATTTTCCACATTTCTGAAGCATGACGTAATGGGGGGGTGCTATCTCTTTTGTCGAAAATCAGCCGTTTTTGCTCGAACATTAAATGCCTCCAAATGGTATTTAATTAACTTCCCGGGGTGAAGAAACCCTTTTTGAGAACTCAGAGTGAGTAAATTGGCCATTTTCATGCACTTTTAACCATTCCATAAATCTTGTGTTTAGGGCCCCTGGAAGCATGAAAATCACTTTAAACATGCTAATTTTAGCTCTAACACTGATGATCCACCTACAAATGTGAACTGACGTTCAAAAATAAAACATTTGAAAACGGACCATTTTCCACATTTCTGAAGCATGACGTAATGGGGGGGTGTTATCTCTTTTGTCAAAAATCAGATGTTTTTGATTGAACATTAAATGCCTCCAAATAGTATTTAATTCACTTCCCGAGCCCCTGGAAGCATGAAATTCACTTTAAACATGCTAATTTTAGCTCTAACACTGATGATCCACCTACAAATGTGAACTGACGTTCAAAAATAAAACATTTGAAAACGGACCATTTTCCACATTTCTGAAGCATGACGTAATGGGGGGGTGTTATCTCTTTTGTCGAAAATCAGCCGTTTTTGCTCGAACATTAAATGCCTCCAAATGGTATTTAATTAACTTCCCGGGGTGAAGAAACCCTTTTTGAGAACTCAGAGTGAGTAAATTGGCCATTTTCATGCACTTTTAACCATTCCATAAATCTTGTGTTTAGGGCCCCTGGAAGCATGAAAATCACTTTAAACATGCTAATTTTAGCTCTAACACTGATGATCCACCTACAAATGTGAACTGACGTTCAAAAATAAAACATTTGAAAACGGACCATTTTCCACATTTCTGAAGCATGACGTAATGGGGGGGTGTTATCTCTTTTGTCAAAAATCAGCTGTTTTTGATTGAACATTAAATGCCTCCAAATAGTATTTAATTCACTTCCCGAGCCCCTGGAAGCATGAAAATCACTTTAAACATGCTAATTTTAGCTCTAACACTGATGATCCACCTACAAATGTGAACTGATGTTCAAAAATAAAACATTTGAAAACGGACCATTTTCCACATTTCTGAAGCATGACGTAATGGGGGGGTGCTATCTCTTTTGTCGAAAATCAGCCGTTTTTGCTCGAACATTAAATGCCTCCAAATGGTATTTAATTAACTTCCCGGGGTGAAGAAACCCTTTTTGAGAACTCAGAGTGAGTAAATTGGCCATTTTCATGCACTTTTAACCATTCCATAAATCTTGTGTTTAGGGCCCCTGGAAGCATGAAAATCACTTTAAACATGCTAATTTTAGCTCCAACACTGATGATCCACCTACAAATGTGAACTGACGTTCAAAAATAAAACATTTGAAAACGGACCATTTTCCACATTTCTGAAGCATGACGTAATGGGGGGGTGTTATCTCTTTTGTCAAAAATCAGATGTTTTTGATTGAACATTAAATGCCTCCAAATAGTATTTAATTCACTTCCCGAGCCCCTGGAAGCATGAAAATCACTTTAAACATGCTAATTTTAGCTCTAACACTGATGATCCACCTACAAATGTGAACTGACGTTCAAAAATAAAACATTTGAAAACGGACCATTTTCCACATTTCTGAAGCATGACGTAATGGGGGGGTGTTATCTCTTTTGTCGAAAATCAGCCGTTTTTGCTCGAACATTAAATGCCTCCAAATGGTATTTAATTAACTTCCCGGGGTGAAGAAACCCTTTTTGAGAACTCAGAGTGAGTAAATTGGCCATTTTCATGCACTTTTAACCATTCCATAAATCTTGTGTTTAGGGCCCCTGGAAGCATGAAAATCACTTTAAACATGCTAATTTTAGCTCTAACACTGATGATCCACCTACAAATGTGAACTGACGTTAAAAAATAAAACATTTGAAAACTGACCATTTTCCACATTTCTGAAGCATGACGTAATGGGGGGGTGTTATCTCTTTTGTCAAAAATCAGCTGTTTTTGATTGAACATTAAATGCCTCCAAATAGTATTTAATTCACTTCCCGAGCACCTGGAAGCATGAAAATCACTTTAAACATGCTAATTTTAGCTCTAACACTGATGATCCACCTACGAATGTGAACTGACGTTCAAAAATAAAACATTTGAAAACGGACCATTTTCCACATTTCTGAAGCATGACGTAATGGGGGGGTGTTATCTCTTTTGTCGAAAATCAGCAGTTTTTGCTCGAACATTAAATGCCTCCAAATGGTATTTAATTAACTTCCCGGGGTGAAGAAACCCTTTTTGAGAACTCAGAGTGAGTAAATTGGCCATTTTCATGCACTTTTAACCATTCCATAAATCTTGTGTTTAGGGCCCCTGGAAGCATGAAAATCACTTTAAACATGCTAATTTTAGCTCTAACACTGATGATCCACCTACAAATGTGAACTGACGTTCAAAAATAAAACATTTGAAAACGGACCATTTTCCACATTTCTGAAGCATGACGTAATGGGGGGGTGTTATCTCTTTTGTCAAAAATCAGCTGTTTTTGATTGAACATTAAATGCCTCCAAATAGTATTTAATTCACTTCCCGAGCCCCTGGAAGCATGAAAATCACTTTAAACATGCTAATTTTAGCTCTAACACTGATGATCCACCTACAAATGTGAACTGACGTTCAAAAATAAAACATTTGAAAACGGACCATTTTCCACATTTCTGAAGCATGACGTAATGGGGGGGTGTTATCTCTTTTGTCAAAAATCAGCTGTTTTTGATTGAACATTAAATGCCTCCAAATAGTATTTAATTCACTTCCCGAGCCCCTGGAAGCATGAAAATCACTTTAAACATGCTAATTTTAGCTCTAACACTGATGATCCACCTACAAATGTGAACTGATGTTCAAAAATAAAACATTTGAAAACGGACCATTTTCCACATTTCTGAAGCATGACGTAATGGGGGGTGTTATCTCTTTTGTCGAAAATCAGCCGTTTTTGCTCGAACATTAAATGCCTCCAAATGGTATTTAATTAACTTCCCGGGGTGAAGAAACCCTTTTTGAGAACTCAGAGTGAGTAAATTGGCCATTTTCATGCACTTTTAACCATTCCATAAATCTTGTGTTTAGGGCCCCTGGAAGCATGAAAATCACTTTAAACATGCTAATTTTAGCTCCAACACTGATGATCCACCTACAAATGTGAACTGACGTTCAAAAATAAAACATTTGAAAACGGACCATTTTCCACATTTCTGAAGCATGACGTAATGGGGGGGTGTTATCTCTTTTGTCAAAAATCAGATGTTTTTGATTGAACATTAAATGCCTCCAAATAGTATTTAATTCACTTCCCGAGCCCCTGGAAGCATGAAAATCACTTTAAACATGCTAATTTTAGCTCTAACACTGATGATCCACCTACAAATGTGAACTGACGTTCAAAAATAAAACATTTGAAAACGGACCATTTTCCACATTTCTGAAGCATGACGTAATGGGGGGGTGTTATCTCTTTTGTCGAAAATCAGCCGTTTTTGCTCGAACATTAAATGCCTCCAAATGGTATTTAATTAACTTCCCGGGGTGAAGAAACCCTTTTTGAGAACTCAGAGTGAGTAAATTGGCCATTTTCATGCACTTTTAACCATTCCATAAATCTTGTGTTTAGGGCCCCTGGAAGCATGAAAATCACTTTAAACATGCTAATTTTAGCTCTAACACTGATGATCCACCTACAAATGTGAACTGACGTTAAAAAATAAAACATTTGAAAACGGACCATTTTCCACATTTCTGAAGCATGACGTAATGGGGGGGTGTTATCTCTTTTGTCAAAAATCAGCTGTTTTTGATTGAACATTAAATGCCTACAAATAGTATTTAATTCACTTCCCGAGCCCCTGGAAGCATGAAAATCACTTTAAACATGCTAATTTTAGCTCTAACACTGATGATCCACCTACAAATGTGAACTGATGTTCAAAAATAAAACATTTGAAAACGGACCATTTTCCACATTTCTGAAGCATGACGTAATGGGGGGTGTTATCTCTTTTGTCGAAAATCAGCCGTTTTTGCTCGAACATTAAATGCCTCCAAATGGTATTTAATTAACTTCCCGGGGTGAAGAAACCCTTTTTGAGAACTCAGAGTGAGTAAATTGGCCATTTTCATGCACTTTTAACCATTCCATAAATCTTGTGTTTAGGGCCCCTGGAAGCATGAAAATCACTTTAAACATGCTAATTTTAGCTCCAACACTGATGATCCACCTACAAATGTGAACTGACATTCAAAAATAAAACATTTTAAAACGGACCATTTTCCACATTTCTGAAGCATGACGTAATGGGGGGGTGTTATCTCTTTTGTCAAAAATCAGCTGTTTTTGATTGAACATTAAATGCCTCCAAATAGTATTTAATTCACTTCCCGAGCCCCTGGAAGCATGAACATCACTATAAACATGCTAATTTTAGCTCTAACACTGATGATTCACCTACAAATGTGAACTGACGTTCCAAAATAAAAAATTTGAAAACGGACCATTTTCCACATTTCTGAAGCATGACGTAATGGGGGGGTGTTATCTCTTTTGTCGAAAATCAGCCGTTTTTGCTCGAACATTAAATGCCTCCAAATGGTATTTAATTAACTTCCCGGGGTGAAGAAACCCTTTTTGAGAACTCAGAGTGAGTAAATTGGCCATTTTCATGCACTTTTAACCATTCCATAAATCTTGTGTTTAGGGCCCCTGGGCGCATGAAAATCACTTTAAACATGCTAATTTTAGCTCTAACACTGATGATCCACTGACAAATGTGAACTGACGTTAAAAAATAAAACATTTGAAAATGGACCATTTTCCACATTTCTGAAGCATGACGTAATGGGGGGGTGTTATCTATTTTGTCAAAAATCAGCTGTTTTTGATTGAACAATAAATGCCTCCAAATAGTATTTAATTCACTTCCAGAGCCCCTGGAAGCATGAAAATCACTTTAAACATGCTAATTTTAGCTCTAACACTGATGATCCACCTACAAATGTGAACTGATGTTCAAAAATAAAACATTTGAAAACGGACCATTTTCCACATTTCTGAAGCATGACGTAATGGGGGGGTGTTATCTCTTTTGTCGAAAATCAGCTGTTTTTGCTCGAACATTAAATGCCTTCAAATGGTATTTAATTAACTTCCCGGGGTGAAGAAACACTTTTTGAGAACTCAGAGTGAGTAAATTGGCCATTTTCATGCACTTTTAACCATTCCATAAATCTTGTGTTTAGGGCCCCTGGAAGCATGAAAATCACTTTAAACATGCTAATTTTAGCTCTAACACTGATGATCCACCTACAAATGTGAACTGACGTTCAAAAATAAAACATTTGAAAACGGACCATTTTCCACATTTCTGAAGCATGACGTAATGGGGGGGGGTGTTATCTCTTTTGTCAAAAATCAGATGTTTTTGATTGAACATTAAATGCCTCCAAATAGTATTTAATTCACTTCCCGAGCCCCTGGAAGCATGAAATTCACTTTAAACATGCTAATTTTAGCTCTAACACTGATGATCCACCTACAAATGTGAACTGACGTTCAAAAATAAAACATTTGAAAACGGACCATTTTCCACATTTCTGAAGCATGACGTAATGGGGGGGGGTGTTATCTCTTTTGTCAAAAATCAGATGTTTTTGATTGAACATTAAATGCCTCCAAATAGTATTTAATTCACTTCCCGAGCCCCTGGAAGCATGAACATCACTATAAACATGCTAATTTTAGCTCTAACACTGATGATTCACCTACAAATGTGAACTGACGTTCCAAAATAAAAAATTTGAAAACGGACCATTTTCCACATTTCTGAAGCATGACGTAATGGGGGGGTGTTATCTCTTTTGTCGAAAATCAGCCGTTTTTGCTCGAACATTAAATGCCTCCAAATGGTATTTAATTAACTTCCCGGGGTGAAGAAACCCTTTTTGAGAACTCAGAGTGAGTAAATTGGCCATTTTCATGCACTTTTAACCATTCCATAAATCTTGTGTTTAGGGCCCCTGGACGCATGAAAATCACTTTAAACATGCTAATTTTAGCTCTAACACTGATGATCCACTGACAAATGTGAACTGACGTTAAAAAATAAAACATTTGAAAATGGACCATTTTCCACATTTCTGAAGCATGACGTAATGGGGGGGTGTTATCTATTTTGTCAAAAATCAGCTGTTTTTGATTGAACAATAAATGCCTCCAAATAGTATTTAATTCACTTTCAGAGCCCCTGGAAGCATGAAAATCACTTTAAACATGCTAATTTTAGCTCTAACACTGATGATCCACCTACAAATGTGAACTGATGTTCAAAAATAAAACATTTGAAAACGGACCATTTTCCACATTTCTGAAGCATGACGTAATGGGGGGGTGTTATCTCTTTTGTCGAAAATCAGCTGTTTTTGCTCGAACATTAAATGCCTTCAAATGGTATTTAATTAACTTCCCGGGGTGAAGAAACACTTTTTGAGAACTCAGAGTGAGTAAATTGGCCATTTTCATGCACTTTTAACCATTCCATAAATCTTGTGTTTAGGGCCCCTGGAAGCATGAAAATCACTTTAAACATGCTAATTTTAGCTCTAACACTGATGATCCACCTACAAATGTGAACTGACGTTCAAAAATAAAACATTTGAAAACGGACCATTTTCCACATTTCTGAAGCATGACGTAATGGGGGGGGGTGTTATCTCTTTTGTCAAAAATCAGATGTTTTTGATTGAACATTAAATGCCTCCAAATAGTATTTAATTCACTTCCCGAGCCCCTGGAAGCATGAAATTCACTTTAAACATGCTAATTTCAGCTCTAACACTGATGATCCACCTACAAATGTGAACTGACGTTCAAAAATAAAACATTTGAAAACGGACCATTTTCCACATTTCTGAAGCATGACGTAATGGGGGGGTGTTATCTCTTTTGTCGAAAATCAGCCGTTTTTGCTCGAACATTAAATGCCTCCAAATGGTATTTAATTAACTTCCCGGGGTGAAGAAACCCTTTTTGAGAACTCAGAGTGAGTAAATTGGCCATTTTCATGCACTTTTAACCATTCCATAAATCTTGTGTTTAGGGCCCCTGGAAGCATGAAAATCACTTTAAACATGCTAATTTTAGCTCTAACACTGATGATCCACCTACAAATGTGAACTGACGTTCAAAAATAAAACATTTGAAAACGGACCATTTTCCACATTTCTGAAGCATGACGTAATGGGGGGGTGTTATCTCTTTTGTCAAAAATCAGCTGTTTTTGATTGAACATTAAATGCCTCCAAATAGTATTTAATTCACTTCCCGAGCCCCTGGAAGCATGAAAATCACTTTAAACATGCTAATTTTAGCTCTAACACTGATGATCCACCTACAAATGTGAACTGATGTTCAAAAATAAAACATTTGAAAACGGACCATTTTCCACATTTCTGAAGCATGACGTAATGGGGGGGTGCTATCTCTTTTGTCGAAAATCAGCCGTTTTTGCTCGAACATTAAATGCCTCCAAATGGTATTTAATTAACTTCCCGGGGTGAAGAAACCCTTTTTGAGAACTCAGAGTGAGTAAATTGGCCATTTTCATGCACTTTTAACCATTCCATAAATCTTGTGTTTAGGGCCCCTGGAAGCATGAAAATCACTTTAAACATGCTAATTTTAGCTCCAACACTGATGATCCACCTACAAATGTGAACTGACGTTCAAAAATAAAACATTTGAAAACGGACCATTTTCCACATTTCTGAAGCATGACGTAATGGGGGGGTGTTATCTCTTTTGTCAAAAATCAGATGTTTTTGATTGAACATTAAATGCCTCCAAATAGTATTTAAGTCACTTCCCGAGCCCCTGGAAGCATGAAAATCACTTTAAACATGCTAATTTTAGCTCTAACACTGATGATCCACCTACAAATGTGAACTGACGTTCAAAAATAAAACATTTGAAAACGGACCATTTTCCACATTTCTGAAGCATGACGTAATGGGGGGGTGTTATCTCTTTTGTCGAAAATCAGCCGTTTTTGCTCGAACATTAAATGCCTCCAAATGGTATTTAATTAACTTCCCGGGGTGAAGAAACCCTTTTTGAGAACTCAGAGTGAGTAAATTGGCCATTTTCATGCACTTTTAACCATTCCATAAATCTTGTGTTTAGGGCCCCTGGAAGCATGAAAATCACTTTAAACATGCTAATTTTAGCTCTAACACTGATGATCCACCTACAAATGTGAACTGACGTTAAAAAATAAAACATTTGAAAACTGACCATTTTCCACATTTCTGAAGCATGACGTAATGGGGGGGTGTTATCTCTTTTGTCAAAAATCAGCTGTTTTTGATTGAACATTAAATGCCTCCAAATAGTATTTAATTCACTTCCCGAGCCCCTGGAAGCATGAAAATCACTTTAAACATGCTAATTTTAGCTCTAACACTGATGATCCACCTACGAATGTGAACTGACGTTCAAAAATAAAACATTTGAAAACGGACCATTTTCCACATTTCTGAAGCATGACGTAATGGGGGGGTGTTATCTCTTTTGTCGAAAATCAGCAGTTTTTGCTCGAACATTAAATGCCTCCAAATGGTATTTAATTAACTTCCCGGGGTGAAGAAACCCTTTTTGAGAACTCAGAGTGAGTAAATTGGCCATTTTCATGCACTTTTAACCATTCCATAAATCTTGTGTTTAGGGCCCCTGGAAGCATGAAAATCACTTTAAACATGCTAATTTTAGCTCTAACACTGATGATCCACCTACAAATGTGAACTGACGTTCAAAAATAAAACATTTGAAAACGGACCATTTTCCACATTTCTGAAGCATGACGTAATGGGGGGGTGTTATCTCTTTTGTCAAAAATCAGCTGTTTTTGATTGAACATTAAATGCCTCCAAATAGTATTTAATTCACTTCCCGAGCCCCTGGAAGCATGAAAATCACTTTAAACATGCTAATTTTAGCTCTAACACTGATGATCCACCTACAAATGTGAACTGACGTTCAAAAATAAAACATTTGAAAACGGACCATTTTCCACATTTCTGAAGCATGACGTAATGGGGGGTGTTATCTCTTTTGTCAAAAATCAGCTGTTTTTGATTGAACATTAAATGCCTCCAAATAGTATTTAATTCACTTCCCGAGCCCCTGGAAGCATGAACATCACTATAAACATGCTAATTTTAGCTCTAACACTGATGATTCACCTACAAATGTGAACTGACGTTCCAAAATAAAAAAATTGAAAACGGACCATTTTCTACATTTCTGAAGCATGACGTAATGGGGGGGTGTTATCTCTTTTGTCGAAAATCAGCCGTTTTTGCTCGAACATTAAATGCCTCCAAATGGTATTTAATTAACTTCCCGGGGTGAAGAAACCCTTTTTGAGAACTCAGAGTGAGTAAATTGGCCATTTTCATGCACTTTTAACCATTCCATAAATCTTGTGTTTAGGGCCCCTGGAAGCATGAAAATCACTTTAAACATGCTAATTTTAGCTCTAACACTGATGATCCACTGACAAATGTGAACTGACGTTAAAAAATAAAACATTTGAAAATGGACCATTTTCCACATTTCTGAAGCATGACGTAATGGGGGGGTGTTATCTATTTTGTCAAAAATCAGCTGTTTTTGATTGAACAATAAATGCCTCCAAATAGTATTTAATTCACTTCCAGAGCCCCTGGAAGCATGAAAATCACTTTAAACATGCTAATTTTAGCTCTAACACTGATGATCCACCTACAAATGTGAACTGATGTTCAAAAATAAAACATTTGAAAACGGACCATTTTCCACATTTCTGAAGCATGACGTAATGGGGGGGTGTTATCTCTTTTGTCGAAAATCAGCTGTTTTTGCTCGAACATTAAATGCCTTCAAATGGTATTTAATTAACTTCCCGGGGTGAAGAAACACTTTTTGAGAACTCAGAGTGAGTAAATTGGCCATTTTCATGCACTTTTAACCATTCCATAAATCTTGTGTTTAGGGCCCCTGGAAGCATGAAAATCACTTTAAACATGCTAATTTTAGCTCTAACACTGATGATCCACCTACAAATGTGAACTGACGTTCAAAAATAAAACATTTGAAAACGGACCATTTTCCACATTTCTGAAGCATGACGTAATGGGGGGGGGTGTTATCTCTTTTGTCAAAAATCAGATGTTTTTGATTGAACATTAAATGCCTCCAAATAGTATTTAATTCACTTCCCGAGCCCCTGGAAGCATGAAATTCACTTTAAACATGCTAATTTTAGCTCTAACACTGATGATCCACCTACAAATGTGAACTGACGTTCAAAAATAAAACATTTGAAAACGGACCATTTTCCACATTTCTGAAGCATGACGTAATGGGGGGGTGTTATCTCTTTTGTCGAAAATCAGCCGTTTTTGCTCGAACATTAAATGCCTCCAAATGGTATTTAATTAACTTCCCGGGGTGAAGAAACCCTTTTTGAGAACTCAGAGTGAGTAAATTGGCCATTTTCATGCACTTTTAACCATTCCATAAATCTTGTGTTTAGGGCCCCTGGAAGCATGAAAATCACTTTAAACATGCTAATTTTAGCTCTAACACTGATGATCCACCTACAAATGTGAACTGACGTTCAAAAATAAAACATTTGAAAACGGACCATTTTCCACATTTCTGAAGCATGACGTAATGGGGGGGTGTTATCTCTTTTGTCAAAAATCAGCTGTTTTTGATTGAACATTAAATGCCTCCAAATAGTATTTAATTCACTTCCCGAGCCCCTGGAAGCATGAAAATCACTTTAAACATGCTAATTTTAGCTCTAACACTGATGATCCACCTACAAATGTGAACTGATGTTCAAAAATAAAACATTTGAAAACGGACCATTTTCCACATTTCTGAAGCATGACGTAATGGGGGGGTGCTATCTCTTTTGTCGAAAATCAGCCGTTTTTGCTCGAACATTAAATGCCTCCAAATGGTATTTAATTAACTTCCCGGGGTGAAGAAACCCTTTTTGAGAACTCAGAGTGAGTAAATTGGCCATTTTCATGCACTTTTAACCATTCCATAAATCTTGTGTTTAGGGCCCCTGGAAGCATGAAAATCACTTTAAACATGCTAATTTTAGCTCCAACACTGATGATCCACCTACAAATGTGAACTGACGTTCAAAAATAAAACATTTGAAAACGGACCATTTTCCACATTTCTGAAGCATGACGTAATGGGGGGGTGTTATCTCTTTTGTCAAAAATCAGATGTTTTTGATTGAACATTAAATGCCTCCAAATAGTATTTAATTCACTTCCCGAGCCCCTGGAAGCATGAAAATCACTTTAAACATGCTAATTTTAGCTCTAACACTGATGATCCACCTACAAATGTGAACTGACGTTCAAAAATAAAACATTTGAAAACGGACCATTTTCCACATTTCTGAAGCATGACGTAATGGGGGGGTGTTATCTCTTTTGTCGAAAATCAGCCGTTTTTGCTCGAACATTAAATGCCTCCAAATGGTATTTAATTAACTTCCCGGGGTGAAGAAACCCTTTTTGAGAACTCAGAGTGAGTAAATTGGCCATTTTCATGCACTTTTAACCATTCCATAAATCTTGTGTTTAGGGCCCCTGGAAGCATGAAAATCACTTTAAACATGCTAATTTTAGCTCTAACACTGATGATCCACCTACAAATGTGAACTGACGTTAAAAAATAAAACATTTGAAAACTGACCATTTTCCACATTTCTGAAGCATGACGTAATGGGGGGGTGTTATCTCTTTTGTCAAAAATCGGCTGTTTTTGATTGAACATTAAATGCCTCCAAATAGTATTTAATTCACTTCCCGAGCCCCTGGAAGCATGAAAATCACTTTAAACATGCTAATTTTAGCTCTAACACTGGTGATCCACCTACAAATGTGAACTGATGTTCAAAAATAAAACATTTGAAAACGGACCATTTTCCACATTTCTGAAGCATGACGTAATGGGGGGGTGTTATCTCTTTTGTCGAAAATCAGCCGTTTTTGCTCGAACATTAAATGCCTCCAAATGGTATTTAATTAACTTCCCGGGGTGAAGAAACCCTTTTTGAGAACTCAGAGTGAGTAAATTGGCCATTTTCATGCACTTTTAACCATTCCATAAATCTTGTGTTTAGGGCCCCTGGAAGCATGAAAATCACTTTAAACATGCTAATTTTAGCTCCAACACTGATGATCCACCTACAAATGTGAACTGACGTTCAAAAATAAAACATTTGAAAACGGACCATTTTCCACATTTCTGAAGCATGACGTAATGGGGGGGTGTTATCTCTTTTGTCAAAAATCAGCTGTTTTTGATTGAACATTAAATGCCTCCAAATAGTATTTAATTCACTTCCCGAGCCCCTGGAAGCATGAACATCACTATAAACATGCTAATTTTAGCTCTAACACTGATGATTCACCTACAAATGTGAACTGACGTTCCAAAATAAAAAAATTGAAAACGGACCATTTTCTACATTTCTGAAGCATGACGTAATGGGGGGGTGTTATCTCTTTTGTCGAAAATCAGCCGTTTTTGCTCGAACATTAAATGCCTCCAAATGGTATTTAATTAACTTCCCGGGGTGAAGAAACCCTTTTTGAGAACTCAGAGTGAGTAAATTGGCCATTTTCATGCACTTTTAACCATTCCATAAATCTTGTGTTTAGGGCCCCTGGAAGCATGAAAATCACTTTAAACATGCTAATTTTAGCTCTAACACTGATGATCCACTGACAAATGTGAACTGACGTTAAAAAATAAAACATTTGAAAATGGACCATTTTCCACATTTCTGAAGCATGACGTAATGGGGGGGTGTTATCTATTTTGTCAAAAATCAGCTGTTTTTGATTGAACAATAAATGCCTCCAAATAGTATTTAATTCACTTCCAGAGCCCCTGGAAGCATGAAAATCACTTTCAACATGCTAATTTTAGCTCTAACACTGATGATCCACCTACAAATGTGAACTGATGTTCAAAAATAAAACATTTGAAAACGGACCATTTTCCACATTTCTGAAGCATGACGTAATGGGGGGGTGTTATCTCTTTTGTCGAAAATCAGCTGTTTTTGCTCGAACATTAAATGCCTTCAAATGGTATTTAATTAACTTCCCGGGGTGAAGAAACACTTTTTGAGAACTCAGAGTGAGTAAATTGGCCATTTTCATGCACTTTTAACCATTCCATAAATCTTGTGTTTAGGGCCCCTGGAAGCATGAAAATCACTTTAAACATGCTAATTTTAGCTCTAACACTGATGATCCACCTACAAATGTGAACTGACGTTCAAAAATAAAACATTTGAAAACGGACCATTTTCCACATTTCTGAAGCATGACGTAATGGGGGGGGGTGTTATCTCTTTTGTCAAAAATCAGATGTTTTTGATTGAACATTAAATGCCTCCAAATAGTATTTAATTCACTTCCCGAGCCCCTGGAAGCATGAAATTCACTTTAAACATGCTAATTTTAGCTCTAACACTGATGATCCACCTACAAATGTGAACTGACGTTCAAAAATAAAACATTTGAAAACGGACCATTTTCCACATTTCTGAAGCATGACGTAATGGGGGGGTGTTATCTCTTTTGTCGAAAATCAGCCGTTTTTGCTCGAACATTAAATGCCTCCAAATGGTATTTAATTAACTTCCCGGGGTGAAGAAACCCTTTTTGAGAACTCAGAGTGAGTAAATTGGCCATTTTCATGCACTTTTAACCATTCCATAAATCTTGTGTTTAGGGCCCCTGGAAGCATGAAAATCACTTTAAACATGCTAATTTTAGCTCTAACACTGATGATCCACCTACAAATGTGAACTGACGTTCAAAAATAAAACATTTGAAAACGGACCATTTTCCACAGTTCTGAAGCATGACGTAAAGGGGGGGTGTTATCTCTTTTGTCAAAAATCAGCTGTTTTTGATTGAACATTAAATGCCTCCAAATAGTATTTAATTCACTTCCCGAGCCCCTGGAAGCATGAAAATCACTTTAAACATGCTAATTTTAGCTCTAACACTGATGATCCACCTACAAATGTGAACTGATGTTCAAAAATAAAACATTTGAAAACGGACCATTTTCCACATTTCTGAAGCATGACGTAATGGGGGGGTGCTATCTCTTTTGTCGAAAATCAGCCGTTTTTGCTCGAACATTAAATGCCTCCAAATGGTATTTAATTAACTTCCCGGGGTGAAGAAACCCTTTTTGAGAACTCAGAGTGAGTAAATTGGCCATTTTCATGCACTTTTAACCATTCCATAAATCTTGTGTTTAGGGCCCCTGGAAGCATGAAAATCACTTTAAACATGCTAATTTTAGCTCCAACACTGATGATCCACCTACAAATGTGAACTGACGTTCAAAAATAAAACATTTGAAAACGGACCATTTTCCACATTTCTGAAGCATGACGTAATGGGGGGGTGTTATCTCTTTTGTCAAAAATCAGATGTTTTTGATTGAACATTAAATGCCTCCAAATAGTATTTAATTCACTTCCCGAGCCCCTGGAAGCATGAAAATCACTTTAAACATGCTAATTTTAGCTCTAACACTGATGATCCACCTACAAATGTGAACTGACGTTCAAAAATAAAACATTTGAAAACGGACCATTTTCCACATTTCTGAAGCATGACGTAATGGGGGGGTGTTATCTCTTTTGTCGAAAATCAGCCGTTTTTGCTCGAACATTAAATGCCTCCAAATGGTATTTAATTAACTTCCCGGGGTGAAGAAACCCTTTTTGAGAACTCAGAGTGAGTAAATTGGCCATTTTCATGCACTTTTAACCATTCCATAAATCTTGTGTTTAGGGCCCCTGGAAGCATGAAAATCACTTTAAACATGCTAATTTTAGCTCTAACACTGATGATCCACCTACAAATGTGAACTGACGTTAAAAAATAAAACATTTGAAAACTGACCATTTTCCACATTTCTGAAGCATGACGTAATGGGGGGGTGTTATCTCTTTTGTCAAAAATCAGCTGTTTTTGATTGAACATTAAATGCCTCCAAATAGTATTTAATTCACTTCCCGAGCCCCTGGAAGCATGAAAATCACTTTAAACATGCTAATTTTAGCTCTAACACTGATGATCCACCTACAAATGTGAACTGATGTTCAAAAATAAAACATTTGAAAACGGACCATTTTCCACATTTCTGAAGCATGACGTAATGGGGGGGTGTTATCTCTTTTGTCGAAAATCAGCCGTTTTTGCTCGAACATTAAATGCCTCCAAATGGTATTTAATTAACTTCCCGGGGTGAAGAAACCCTTTTTGAGAACTCAGAGTGAGTAAATTGGCCATTTTCATGCACTTTTAACCATTCCATAAATCTTGTGTTTAGGGCCCCTGGAAGCATGAAAATCACTTTAAACATGCTAATTTTAGCTCCAACACTGATGATCCACCTACAAATGTGAACTGACATTCAAAAATAAAACATTTTAAAACGGACCATTTTCCACATTTCTGAAGCATGACGTAATGGGGGGGTGTTATCTCTTTTGTCAAAAATCAGCTGTTTTTGATCGAACATTAAATGCCTCCAAATAGTATTTAATTCACTTCCCGAGCCCCTGGAAGCATGAACATCACTATAAACATGCTAATTTTAGCTCTAACACTGATGATTCACCTACAAATGTGAACTGACGTTCCAAAATAAAACATTTGAAAACGGACCATTTTCCACATTTCTGAAGCATGACGTAATGGGGGGGTGTTATCTCTTTTGTCGAAAATCAGCCGTTTTTGCTCGAACATTAAATGCCTCCAAATGGTATTTAATTAACTTCCCGGGGTGAAGAAACCCTTTTTGAGAACTCAGAGTGAGTAAATTGGCCATTTTCATGCACTTTTAACCATTCCATAAATCTTGTGTTTAGGGCCCCTGGAAGCATGAAAATCACTTTAAACATGCTAATTTTAGCTCTAACACTGATGATCCACTGACAAATGTGAACTGACGTTAAAAAATAAAACATTTGAAAATGGACCATTTTCCACATTTCTGAAGCATGACGTAATGGGGGGGTGTTATCTATTTTGTCAAAAATCAGCTGTTTTTGATTGAACAATAAATGCCTCCAAATAGTATTTAATTCACTTCCAGAGCCCCTGGAAGCATGAAAATCACTTTAAACATGCTAATTTTAGCTCTAACACTGATGATCCACCTACAAATGTGAACTGATGTTCAAAAATAAAACATTTGAAAACGGACCATTTTCCACATTTCTGAAGCATGACGTAATGGGGGGGGTGTTATCTCTTTTGTCGAAAATCAGCTGTTTTTGCTCGAACATTAAATGCCTTCAAATGGTATTTAATTAACTTCCCGGGGTGAAGAAACACTTTTTGAGAACTCAGAGTGAGTAAATTGGCCATTTTCATGCACTTTTAACCATTCCATAAATCTTGTGTTTAGGGCCCCTGGAAGCATGAAAATCACTTTAAACATGCTAATTTTAGCTCTAACACTGATGATCCACCTACAAATGTGAACTGACGTTCAAAAATAAAACATTTGAAAACAGACCATTTTCCACATTTCTGAAGCATGACGTAATGGGGGGGGTGTTATCTCTTTTGTCAAAAATCAGATGTTTTTGATTGAACATTAAATGCCTCCAAATAGTATTTAATTCACTTCCCGAGCCCCTGGAAGCATGAAAATCACTTTAAACATGCTAATTTTAGCTCTAACACTGATGATCCACCTACAAATGTGAACTGATGTTCAAAAATAAAACATTTGAAAACGGACCATTTTCCACATTTCTGAAGCATGACGTAATGGGGGGGTGTTATCTCTTTTGTCGAAAATCAGCCGTTTTTGCTCGAACATTAAATGCCTCCAAATGGTATTTAATTAACTTCCCGGGGTGAAGAAACCCTTTTTGAGAACTCAGAGTGAGTAAATTGGCCATTTTCATGCACTTTTAACCATTCCATAAATCTTGTGTTTAGGGCCCCTGGAAGCATGAAAATCACTTTAAACATGCTAATTTTAGCTCCAACACTGATGATCCACCTACAAATGTGAACTGACATTCAAAAATAAAACATTTTAAAACGGACCATTTTCCACATTTCTGAAGCATGACGTAATGGGGGGGTGTTATCTCTTTTGTCAAAAATCAGCTGTTTTTGATTGAACATTAAATGCCTCCAAATAGTATTTAATTCACTTCCCGAGCCCCTGGAAGCATGAACATCACTATAAACATGCTAATTTTAGCTCTAACACTGATGATTCACCTACAAATGTGAACTGACGTTCCAAAATAAAACATTTGAAAACGGACCATTTTCCACATTTCTGAAGCATGACGTAATGGGGGGGTGTTATCTCTTTTGTCGAAAATCAGCCGTTTTTGCTCGAACATTAAATGCCTCCAAATGGTATTTAATTAACTTCCCGGGGTGAAGAAACCCTTTTTGAGAACTCAGAGTGAGTAAATTGGCCATTTTCATGCACTTTTAACCATTCCATAAATCTTGTGTTTAGGGCCCCTGGAAGCATGAAAATCACTTTAAACATGCTAATTTTAGCTCTAACACTGATGATCCACTGACAAATGTGAACTGACGTTAAAAAATAAAACATTTGAAAATGGACCATTTTCCACATTTCTGAAGCATGACGTAATGGGGGGGTGTTCTCTATTTTGTCAAAAATCAGCTGTTTTTGATTGAACAATAAATGCCTCCAAATAGTATTTAATTCACTTCCAGAGCCCCTGGAAGCATGAAAATCACTTTAAACATGCTAATTTTAGCTCTAACACTGATGATCCACCTACAAATGTGAACTGATGTTCAAAAATAAAACATTTGAAAACGGACCATTTTCCACATTTCTGAAGCATGACGTAATGGGGGGGGTGTTATCTCTTTTGTCGAAAATCAGCTGTTTTTGCTCGAACATTAAATGCCTTCAAATGGTATTTAATTAACTTCCCGGGGTGAAGAAACACTTTTTGAGAACTCAGAGTGAGTAAATTGGCCATTTTCATGCACTTTTAACCATTCCATAAATCTTGTGTTTAGGGCCCCTGGAAGCATGAAAATCACTTTAAACATGCTAATTTTAGCTCTAACACTGATGATCCACCTACAAATGTGAACTGACGTTCAA
This sequence comes from Lissotriton vulgaris, assembly GCF_964263255.1. NCBI lineage: Eukaryota > Metazoa > Chordata > Amphibia > Caudata > Salamandridae > Lissotriton > Lissotriton vulgaris. The sequence goes on along the minus strand of NW_028241489.1, from coordinate 631,174 downwards.
AAATAAAACATTTGAAAACGGACCATTTTCCACATTTCTGAAGCATGACGTAATGGGGGGGGTGTTATCTCTTTTGTCAAAAATCTGATGTTTTTGATTGAACATTAAATGCCTCCAAATAGTATTTAATTCACTTCCCGAGCCCCTGGAAGCATGAAAATCACTTTAAACATGCTAATTTTAGCTCTAACACTGATGATCCACCTACAAATGTGAACTGACGTTCAAAAATAAAACATTTGAAAACGGACCATTTTCCACATTTCTGAAGCATGACGTAATGGGGGGGTGTTATCTCTTTTGTCGAAAATCAGCCGTTTTTGCTCGAACATTAAATGCCTCCAAATGGTATTTAATTAACTTCCCGGGGTGAAGAAACCCTTTTTGAGAACTCAGAGTGAGTAAATTGGCCATTTTCATGCACTTTTAACCATTCCATAAATCTTGTGTTTAGGGCCCCTGGAAGCATGAAAATCACTTTAAACATGCTAATTTTAGCTCTAACACTGATGATCCACCTACAAATGTGAACTGACGTTAAAAAATAAAACATTTGAAAACGGACCATTTTCCACATTTCTGAAGCATGACGTAATGGGGGGGTGTTATCTCTTTTGTCAAAAATCAGCTGTTTTTGATTGAACAATAAATGCCTCCAAATAGTATTTAATTCACTTCCCGAGCCCCTGGAAGCATGAAAATCACTTTAAACATGCTAATTTTAGCTCTAACACTGATGATCCACCTACAAATGTGAACTGATGTTAAAAAATAAAACATTTGAAAACGGACCATTTTCCACATTTCTGAAGCATGACGTAATGGGGGGGGTGTTATCTCGTTTGTCGAAAATCAGCCGTTTTTGCTCGAACATTAAATGCCTCCAAATGGTATTTAATTAACTTCCCGGGGTGAAGAAACCCTTTTTGAGAACTCAGAGTGAGTAAATTGGCCATTTTCATCCACTTTTAACCATTCCATAAATCTTGTGTTTAGGGCCCCTGGAAGCATGAAAATCACTTTAAACATGCTAATTTTAGCTCTAACACTGATGAGCCACCTACAAATGTGAACTGACGTTCAAAAATAAAACATTTGAAAACGGACCATTTTCCACATTTCTGAAGCATGACGTAATGGGGGGGTGTTATCTCTTTTGTCGAAAATCAGCCGTTTTTGCTCGAACATTAAATGCCTCCAAATGGTATTTAATTAACTTCCCGGGGTGAAGAAACCCTTTTTGAGAACTCAGAGTGAGTAAATTGGCCATTTTCATGCACTTTTAACCATTCCATAAAGCTTGTGTTTAGGGCCCCTGGAAGCATGAAAATCACTTTAAACATGCTAATTTTAGCTCTAACACTAATGATCCACCTACAAATGTGAACTGACGTTCAAAAATAAAACATTTGAAAACGGACCATTTTCCACATTTCTGAAGCATGACGTAATGGGGGGGGTGTTATCTCTTTTGTCGAAAATCAGCTGTTTTTGATTGAACATTAAATGCCTCCAAATAGTATTTAATTCACTTCCCGAGCCCCTGGAAGCATGAAAATCACTTTAAACATGCTAATTTTAGCTCTAACACTGATGATCCACCTACAAATGTGAACTGATGTTCAAAAATAAAACATTTGAAAAAGGACCATTTTCCACATTTCTGAAGCATGACGTAATGGGGGGGTGTTATCTCTTTTGTCGAAAATCAGCCGTTTTTGCTCGAACATTAAATGCCTCCAAATGGTATTTAATTAACTTCCCGGGGTGAAGAAACCCTTTTTGAGAACTCAGAGTGAGTAAATTGGCCATTTTCATGCACTTTTAACCATTCCATAAATCTTGTGTTTAGGGCCCCTGAAAGCATGAAAATCACTTTAAACATGCTAATTTTAGCTCTAACACTGATGATCCACCTACAAATGTGAACTGACGTTCAAAAATAAAACATTTGAAAACGGACCATTTTCCACATTTCTGAAGCATGACGTAATGGGGGAGTGTTATCTCTTTTGTCAAAAATCAGCTGTTTTTGCTTGAACATTAAATGCCTCCAAATAGTATTTAATTCACTTCCCGAGCCCCTGGAAGCATGAAAATCACTTTAAACATGCTAATTTTAGCTCTAACACTGATGATCCACCTACAAATGTGAACTGACGTTCAAAAATAAAACATTTCAAAACGGACCATTTTCCACATTTCTGAAGCATGATGTAATGGGGGGGTGTTATCTCTTTTGTCAAAAATCAGCTGTTTTTGATTGAACATTAAATGCCTCCAAATAGTATTTAATTCACTTCCCGAGCCCCTGGAAGCATGAAAATCACTTTAAACATGCTAATTTTAGCTCTAACACTGATGATCCACCTACAAATGTGAACTGATGTTCAAAAATAAAACATTTGAAAACGGACCATTTTCCACATTTCTGAAGCATGACGTAATGGGGGGGTGTTATCTCTTTTGTCGAAAATCAGCCGTTTTTGCTCGAACATTAAATGCCTCCAAATGGTATTTAATTAACTTCCCGGGGTGAAGAAACCCTTTTTGAGAACTCAGAGTGAGTAAATTGGCCATTTTCATGCACTTTTAACCATTCCATAAATCTTGTGTTTAGGGCCCCAGGAAGCATGAAAATCACTTTAAACATGCTAATTTTAGCTCTAACACTGATGATCCACCTACAAATGTGAACTGACGTTCAAAAATAAAACATTTGAAAACGGACCATTTTCCACATTTCTGAAGCATGACGTAATGGGGGGGGGTGTTATCTCTTTTGTCGAAAATCAGCTGTTTTTGATTGAACATTAAATGCCTCCAAATAGTATTTAATTCACTTCCCGAGCCCCTGGAAGCATGAAAATCACTTTAAACATGCTAATTTTAGCTCTAACACTGATGATCCACCTACAAATGTGAACTGACGTTCAAAAATAAAACATTTGAAAACGGACCATTTTCCACATTTCTGAAGCATGACGTAATGGGGGGGTGTTATCTCTTTTGTCGAAAATCAGCAGTTTTTGCTCGAACATTAAATGCCTCCAAATGGTATTTAATTAACTTCCCGGGGTGAAGAAACCCTTTTTGAGAACTCAGAGTGAGTAAATTGGCCATTTTCATGCACTTTTAACCATTCCATAAATCTTGTGTTTAGGGCACCTGGAAGCATGAAAATCACTTTAAACATGCTAATTTTAGCTCTAACACTGATGATCCACCTACAAATGTGAACTGACGTTCAAAAATAAAACATTTGAAAACGGACCATTTTCCACATTTCTGAAGCATGACGTAATGGGGGGGTGTTATCTCTTTTGTCAAAAATCAGCTGTTTTTGATTGAATATTAAATGCCTCCAAATAGTATTTAATTCACTTCCCGAGCCCCTGGAAGCATGAAAATCACTTTAAACATGCTAATTTTAGCTCTAACACTGATGATCCACCTACAAATGTGAACTGACGTTCAAAAATAAAACATTTGAAAACGGACCATTTTCCACATTTCTGAAGCATGACGTAATGGGGGGGTGTTATCTCTTTTGTCGAAAATCAGCCGTTTTTGCTCGAACATTAAATGCCTCCAAATGGTATTTAATTAACTTCCCGGGGTGAAGAAACCCTTTTTGAGAACTCAGAGTGAGTAAATTGGCCATTTTCATGCACTTTTAACCATTCCATAAATCTTGTGTTTAGGGCCCCTGGAAGCATGAAAATCACTTTAAACATGCTAATTTTAGCTCTAACACTGATGATCCACCTACAAATGTGAACTGACGTTCAAAAATAAAACATTTGAAAACGGACCATTTTCCACATTTCTGAAGCATGACGTAATGGGGGGGTGTTATCTCTTTTGTCAAAAATCAGCTGTTTTTGCTTGAACATTAAATGCCTCCAAATAGTATTTAATTCACTTCCCGAGCCCCTGGAAGCATGAAAATCACTTTAAACATGCTAATTTTAGCTCTAACACTGATGATCCACCTACAAATGTGAACTGACGTTCAAAAATAAAACATTTGAAAACGGACCATTTTCCACATTTCTGAAGCATGACGTAATGGGGGGGTGTTATCTCTTTTGTCGAAAATCAGCCGTTTTTGCTCGAACATTAAATGCCTCCAAATGGTATTTAATTAACTTCCCGGGGTGAAGAAACCCTTTTTGAGAACTCAGAGTGAGTAAATTGGCCATTTTCATGCACTTTTAACCATTCCATAAATCTTGTGTTTAGGGCCCCTGGAAGCATGAAAATCACTTTAAACATGCTAATTTTAGCTCCAACACTGATGATCCACCTACAAATGTGAACTGACGTTCAAAAATAAAACATTTGAAAACGGACCATTTTCCACATTTCTGAAGCATGACGTAATGGGGGGGTGTTATCTCTTTTGTCAAAAATCAGCTGTTTTTGATTGAACATTAAATGCCTCCAAATAGTATTTAATTCACTTCCCGAGCCCCTGGAAGCATGAACATCACTATAAACATGCTAATTTTAGCTCTAACACTGATGATCCACCTACAAATGTGAACTGACGTTCCAAAATAAAACATTTGAAAACGGACCATTTTCCACATTTCTGAAGCATGACTTAATGGGGGGGGGGTGTTATCTCTTTTGTCGAAAATCAGCCGTTTCTGCTCGAACATTAAATGCCTCCAAATGGTATTTAATTAACTTCCCGGGGTGAAGAAACACTTTTTGAGAACTCAGATGGAGTAAATTGGCCATTTTCATGCACTTTTAACCATTCCATAAATCTTGTGTTTAGGGCCCCTGGAAGCATGAAAATCACTTTAAACATGCTAATTTTAGCTCCAACACTGATGATCCACTGACAAATGTGAACTGACGTTAAAAAATAAAACATTTGAAAACGGACCATTTTCCACATTTCTGAAGCATGACGTAATGGGGGGGTGTTATCTCTTTTGTCAAAAATCAGCTGTTTTTGATTGAACATTAAATGCCTCCAAATAGTATTTAATTCACTTCCCGAGCCCCTGGAAGCATGAAAATCACTTTAAACATGCTAATTTTAGCTCTAACACTGATGATCCACCTACAAATGTGAACTGATGTTCAAAAATAAAACATTTGAAAACGGACCATTTTCCACATTTCTGAAGCATGACGTAATGGGGGGGTGTTATCTCTTTTGTCGAAAATCAGCTGTTTTTGCTCGAACATTAAATGCCTTCAAATGGTATTTAATTAACTTCCCGGGGTGAAGAAACACTTTTTGAGAACTCAGAGTGAGTAAATTGGCCATTTTCATGCACTTTTAACCATTCCATAAATCTTGTGTTTAGGGCCCCTGGAAGCATGAAAATCACTTTAAACATGCTAATTTTAGCTCTAACACTGATGATCCACCTACAAATGTGAACTGACGTTAAAAAATAAAACATTTGAAAACGGACCATTTTCCACATTTCTGAAGCATGACGTAATTGGGGGGTGTTATCTCTTTTGTCAAAAATCAGATGTTTTTGATTGAACATTAAATGCCTCCAAATAGTATTTAATTCACTTCCCGAGCCCCTGGAAGCATGAAAATCACTTTAAACATGCTAATTTTAGCTCTAACACTGATGATCCACCTACAAATGTGAACTGACGTTCAAAAATAAAACATTTGAAAACGGACCATTTTCCACATTTCTGAAGCATGACGTAATGGGGGGGTGTTATCTCTTTTGTCGAAAATCAGCCGTTTTTGCTCGAACATTAAATGCCTCCAAATGGTATTTAATTAACTTGCCGGGGTGAAGAAACCCTTTTTGAGAACTCAGAGTGAGTAAATTGGCCATTTTCATGCACTTTTAACCATTCCATAAATCTTGTGTTTAGGGCCCCTGGAAGCATGAAAATCACTTTAAACATGCTAATTTTAGCTCTAACACTGATGATCCACCTACAAATGTGAACTGACGTTAAAAAATAAAACATTTGAAAACGGACCATTTTCCACATTTCTGAAGCATGACGTAATGGGGGGTGTTATCTCTTTTGTCAAAAATCAGCTGTTTTTGATTGAACATTAAATGCCTCCAAATAGTATTTAATTCACTTCCCGAGCCCCTGGAAGCATGAAAATCACTTTAAACATGCTAATTTTAGCTCTAACACTGATGATCCACCTACAAATGTGAACTGATGTTCAAAAATAAAACATTTGAAAACGGACCATTTTCCACATTTCTGAAGCATGACGTAATGGGGGGGTGTTATCCCTTTTGTCGAAAATCAGCCGTTTTTGCTCGAACATTAAATGCCTCCAAATGGTATTTAATTAACTTCCCGGGGTGAAGAAACCCTTTTTGAGAACTCAGAGTGAGTAAATTGGCCATTTTCATGCACTTTTAACCATTCCATAAATCTTGTGTTTAGGGCCCCTGGAAGCATGAAAATCACTTTAAACATGCTAATTTTAGCTCTAACACTGATGATCCACCTACAAATGTGAACTGACGTTCAAAAATAAAACATTTGAAAACGGACCATTTTCCACATTTCTGAAGCATGACGTAATGGGGGGGTGTTATCTCTTTTGTCGAAAATCAGCCGTTTTTGCTCGAACATTAAATGCCTCCAAATGGTATTTAATTAACTTCCTGGGGTGAAGAAACCCTTTTTGAGAACTCAGAGTGAGTAAATTGGCCATTTTCATGCACTTTTAACCATTCCATAAATCTTGTGTTTAGGGCCCCTGGAAGCATGAAAATCACTTTAAACATGCAAATTTTAGCTCTAACACTGATGATCCACCTACAAATGTGAACTGACGTTCAAAAATAAAACATTTGAAAACGGACCATTTTCCACATTTCTGAAGCATGACGTAATGGGGGGGTGTTATCTCTTTTGTCGAAAATCAGCTGTTTTTGATTGAACATTAAATGCCTCCAAATAGTATTTAATTCACTTCCCGAGCCCCTGGAAGCATGAAAATCACTTTAAACATGCTAATTTTAGCTCTAACACTGATGATCCACCTACAAATGTGAACTGATGTTCAAAAATAAAACATTTGAAAACGGACCATTTTCCACATTTCTGAAGCATGACGTAATGGGGGGGTGTTATCTCTTTTGTCGAAAATCAGCCGTTTTTGCTCGAACATTAAATGCCTCCAAATGGTATTTAATTAACTTCCCGGGGTGAAGAAACCCTTTTTGAGAACTCAGAGTGAGTAAATTGGCCATTTTCATGCACTTTTAACCATTCCATAAATCTTGTGTTTAGGGCCCCTGAAAGCATGAAAATCACTTTAAACATGCTAATTTTAGCTCTAACACTGATGATCCACCTACAAATGTGAACTGACGTTCAAAAATAAAACATTTGAAAACGGACCATTTTCCACATTTCTGAAGCATGACGTAATGGGGGGGTGTTATCTCTTTTGTCAAAAATCAGCTGTTTTTGCTTGAACATTAAATGCCTCCAAATAGTATAAAATTCACTTCCCGAGCCCCTGGAAGCATGAAAATCACTTTAAACATGCTAATTTTAGCTCTAACACTGATGATCCACCTACAAATGTGAACTGACGTTCAAAAATAAAACATTTGAAAACGCACCATTTTCCACATTTCTGAAGCATGACGTAATGGGGGGTGTTATCTCTTTTGTCGAAAATCAGCCGTTTTTGCTCGAACATTAAATGCCTCCAAATGGTATTTAATTAACTTCCCGGGGTGAAGAAACCCTTTTTGAGAACTCAGAGTGAGTAAATTGGCCATTTTCATGCACTTTTAACCATTCCATAAATCTTGTGTTTAGGGCCCCTGGAAGCATGATAATCACTTTAAACATGCTAATTTTAGCTCTAACACTGATGATCCACCTACACATGTGAACTGACGTTCAAAAATAAAACATTTGAAAACGGACCATTTTCCACATTTCTGAAGCATGACGTAATGGGGGGGTGTTATCTCTTTTGTCAAAAATCAGCTGTTTTTGCTTGAACATTAAATGCCTCCAAATAGTATTTAATTCACTTCCCGAGCCCCTGGAAGCATGAAAATCACTTTAAACATGCTAATTTTAGCTCTAACACTGATGATCCACCTACAAATGTGAACTGACGTTCAAAAATAAAACATTTGAAAACGGACCATTTTCCACATTTCTGAAGCATGACGTAATGGAGGGGTGTTATCTCTTTTGTCAAAAATCAGCTGTTTTTGATTGAATATTAAATGCCTCCAAATAGTATTTAATTCACTTCCCGAGCCCCTGGAAGCATGAAAATCACTTTAAACATGCTAATTTTAGCTCTAACACTGATGATCCACCTACAAATGTGAACTGACGTTCAAAAATAAAACATTTGAAAACGGACCATTTTCCACATTTCTGAAGCATGACGTAATGGGGGGGTGTTATCTCTTTTGTCGAAAATCAGCCGTTTTTGCTCGAACATTAAATGCCTCCAAATGGTATTTAATTAACTTCCCGGGGTGAAGAAACCCTTTTTGAGAACTCAGAGTGAGTAAATTGGCCATTTTCATGCACTTTTAACCATTCCATAAATCTTGTGTTTAGGGCCCCTGGAAGCATGAAAATCACTTTAAACATGCTAATTTTAGCTCTAACACTGATGATCCACCTACAAATGTGAACTGACGTTCAAAAATAAAACATTTGAAAACGGACCATTTTCCACATTTCTGAAGCATGACGTAATGGGGGGGTGTTATCTCTTTTGTCAAAAATCAGCTGTTTTTGATTGAACATTAAATGCCTCCAAATAGTATTTAATTCACTTCCCGAGCCCCTGGAAGCATGAACATCACTATAAACATGCTAATTTTAGCTCTAACACTGATGATCCACCTACAAATGTGAACTGACGTTCAAAAATAAAACATTTGAAAACGGACCATTTTCCACATTTCTGAAGCATGACGTAATGGGGGGTGTTATCTCTTTTGTCAAAAATCAGCTGTTTTTGATTGAACATTAAATGCCTCCAAATAGTATTTAATTCACTTCCCGAGCCCCTGGAAGCATGAAAATCACTTTAAACATGCTAATTTTAGTTCTAACACTGATGATCCACCTACAAATGTGAACTGATGTTCAAAAATAAAACATTTGAAAACGGACCATTTTCCACATTTCTGAAGCATGACGTAATGGGGGGGTGTTATCTCTTTTGTCGAAAATCAGCCGTTTTTGCTCGAACATTAAATGCCTCCAAATGGTATTTAATTAACTTGCCGGGGTGAAGAAACCCTTTTTGAGAACTCAGAGTGAGTAAATTGGCCATTTTCATGCACTTTTAACCATTCCATAAATCTTGTGTTTAGGGCCCCTGGAAGCATGAAAATCACTTTAAACATGCTAATTTTAGCTCTAACACTGATGATCCACCTACAAATGTGAACTGACGTTAAAAAATAAAACATTTGAAAACGGACCATTTTCCACATTTCTGAAGCATGACGTAATGGGGGGTGTTATCTCTTTTGTCAAAAATCAGCTGTTTTTGATTGAACATTAAATGCCTCCAAATAGTATTTAATTCACTTCCCGAGCCCCTGGAAGCATGAAAATCACTTTAAACATGCTAATTTTAGCTCTAACACTGATGATCCACCTACAAATGTGAACTGATGTTCAAAAATAAAACATTTGAAAACGGACCATTTTCCACATTTCTGAAGCATGACGTAATGGGGGGGTGTTATCCCTTTTGTCGAAAATCAGCCGTTTTTGCTCGAACATTAAATGCCTCCAAATGGTATTTAATTAACTTCCCGGGGTGAAGAAACCCTTTTTGAGAACTCAGAGTGAGTAAATTGGCCATTTTCATGCACTTTTAACCATTCCATAAATCTTGTGTTTAGGGCCCCTGGAAGCATGAAAATCACTTTAAACATGCTAATTTTAGCTCTAACACTGATGATCCACCTACAAATGTGAACTGACGTTCAAAAATAAAACATTTGAAAACGGACCATTTTCCACATTTCTGAAGCATGACGTAATGGGGGGGTGTTATCTCTTTTGTCGAAAATCAGCCGTTTTTGCTCGAACATTAAATGCCTCCAAATGGTATTTAATTAACTTCCTGGGGTGAAGAAACCCTTTTTGAGAACTCAGAGTGAGTAAATTGGCCATTTTCATGCACTTTTAACCATTCCATAAATCTTGTGTTTAGGGCCCCTGGAAGCATGAAAATCACTTTAAACATGCAAATTTTAGCTCTAACACTGATGATCCACCTACAAATGTGAACTGACGTTCAAAAATAAAACATTTGAAAACGGACCATTTTCCACATTTCTGAAGCATGACGTAATGGGGGGGTGTTATCTCTTTTGTCGAAAATCAGCTGTTTTTGATTGAACATTAAATGCCTCCAAATAGTATTTAATTCACTTCCCGAGCCCCTGGAAGCATGAAAATCACTTTAAACATGCTAATTTTAGCTCTAACACTGATGATCCACCTACAAATGTGAACTGATGTTCAAAAATAAAACATTTGAAAACGGACCATTTTCCACATTTCTGAAGCATGACGTAATGGGGGGGTGTTATCTCTTTTGTCGAAAATCAGCCGTTTTTGCTCGAACATTAAATGCCTCCAAATGGTATTTAATTAACTTCCCGGGGTGAAGAAACCCTTTTTGAGAACTCAGAGTGAGTAAATTGGCCATTTTCATGCACTTTTAACCATTCCATAAATCTTGTGTTTAGGGCCCCTGAAAGCATGAAAATCACTTTAAACATGCTAATTTTAGCTCTAACACTGATGATCCACCTACAAATGTGAACTGACGTTCAAAAATAAAACATTTGAAAACGGACCATTTTCCACATTTCTGAAGCATGACGTAATGGGGGGGTGTTATCTCTTTTGTCAAAAATCAGCTGTTTTTGCTTGAACATTAAATGCCTCCAAATAGTATAAAATTCACTTCCCGAGCCCCTGGAAGCATGAAAATCACTTTAAACATGCTAATTTTAGCTCTAACACTGATGATCCACCTACAAATGTGAACTGACGTTCAAAAATAAAACATTTGAAAACGCACCATTTTCCACATTTCTGAAGCATGACGTAATGGGGGGTGTTATCTCTTTTGTCGAAAATCAGCCGTTTTTGCTCGAACATTAAATGCCTCCAAATGGTATTTAATTAACTTCCCGGGGTGAAGAAACCCTTTTTGAGAACTCAGAGTGAGTAAATTGGCCATTTTCATGCACTTTTAACCATTCCATAAATCTTGTGTTTAGGGCCCCTGGAAGCATGATAATCACTTTAAACATGCTAATTTTAGCTCTAACACTGATGATCCACCTACACATGTGAACTGACGTTCAAAAATAAAACATTTGAAAACGGACCATTTTCCACATTTCTGAAGCATGACGTAATGGGGGGGTGTTATCTCTTTTGTCAAAAATCAGCTGTTTTTGCTTGAACATTAAATGCCTCCAAATAGTATTTAATTCACTTCCCGAGCCCCTGGAAGCATGAAAATCACTTTAAACATGCTAATTTTAGCTCTAACACTGATGATCCACCTACAAATGTGAACTGACGTTCAAAAATAAAACATTTGAAAACGGACCATTTTCCACATTTCTGAAGCATGACGTAATGGAGGGGTGTTATCTCTTTTGTCAAAAATCAGCTGTTTTTGATTGAATATTAAATGCCTCCAAATAGTATTTAATTCACTTCCCGAGCCCCTGGAAGCATGAAAATCACTTTAAACATGCTAATTTTAGCTCTAACACTGATGATCCACCTACAAATGTGAACTGACGTTCAAAAATAAAACATTTGAAAACGGACCATTTTCCACATTTCTGAAGCATGACGTAATGGGGGGGTGTTATCTCTTTTGTCGAAAATCAGCCGTTTTTGCTCGAACATTAAATGCCTCCAAATGGTATTTAATTAACTTCCCGGGGTGAAGAAACCCTTTTTGAGAACTCAGAGTGAGTAAATTGGCCATTTTCATGCACTTTTAACCATTCCATAAATCTTGTGTTTAGGGCCCCTGGAAGCATGAAAATCACTTTAAACATGCTAATTTTAGCTCTAACACTGATGATCCACCTACAAATGTGAACTGACGTTCAAAAATAAAACATTTGAAAACGGACCATTTTCCACATTTCTGAAGCATGACGTAATGGGGGGGTGTTATCTCTTTTGTCAAAAATCAGCTGTTTTTGATTGAACATTAAATGCCTCCAAATAGTATTTAATTCACTTCCCGAGCCCCTGGAAGCATGAACATCACTATAAACATGCTAATTTTAGCTCTAACACTGATGATCCACCTACAAATGTGAACTGACGTTCAAAAATAAAACATTTGAAAACGGACCATTTTCCACATTTCTGAAGCATGACGTAATGGGGGGTGTTATCTCTTTTGTCAAAAATCAGCTGTTTTTGATTGAACATTAAATGCCTCCAAATAGTATTTAATTCACTTCCCGAGCCCCTGGAAGCATGAAAATCACTTTAAACATGCTAATTTTAGTTCTAACACTGATGATCCACCTACAAATGTGAACTGATGTTCAAAAATAAAACATTTGAAAACGGACCATTTTCCACATTTCTGAAGCATGACGTAATGGGGGGGTGTTATCTCTTTTGTCGAAAATCAGCCGTTTTTGCTCGAACATTAAATGCCTCCAAATGGTATTTAATTAACTTCCCGGGGTGAAGAAACCCTTTTTGAGAACTCAGAGTGAGTAAATTGGCCATTTTCATGCACTTTTAACCATTCCATAAATCTTGTATTTAGGGCCCCTGGAAGCATGAAAATCACTTTAAACATGCTAATTTTAGCTCTAACACTGATGATCCACCTACACATGTGAACTGACGTTCAAAAATAAAACATTTGAAAACGGACCATTTTCCACATTTCTGAAGCATAACGTAATGGGGGGGTGTTATCTCTTTTGTCAAAAATCAGCTGTTTTTGCTTGAACATTAAATGCCTCCAAATAGTATTTAATTCACTTCCCGAGCCCCTGGAAGCATGAAAATCACTTTAAACATGCTAATTTTAGCTCTAACACTGATGATCCACCTACAAATGTGAACTGACGTTCAAAAATAAAACATTTGAAAACGGACCATTTTCCACATTTCTGAAGCATGACGTAATGGAGGGGTGTTATCTCTTTTGTCAAAAATCAGCTGTTTTTGATTGAATATTAAATGCCTCCAAATAGTATTTAATTCACTTCCCGAGCCCCTGGAAGCATGAAAATCACTTTAAACATGCTAATTTTAGCTCTAACACTGATGATCCACCTACAAATGTGAACTGACGTTCAAAAATAAAACATTTGAAAACGGACCATTTTCCACATTTCTGAAGCATGACGTAATGGGGGGGTGTTATCTCTTTTGTCGAAAATCAGCCGTTTTTGCTCGAACATTAAATGCCTCCAAATGGTATTTAATTAACTTCCCGGGGTGAAGAAACCCTTTTTGAGAACTCAGAGTGAGTAAATTGGCCATTTTCATGCACTTTTAACCATTCCATAAATCTTGTGTTTAGGGCCCCTGGAAGCATGAAAATCACTTTAAACATGCTAATTTTAGCTCTAACACTGATGATCCACCTACAAATGTGAACTGACGTTCAAAAATAAAACATTTGAAAACGGACCATTTTCCACATTTCTGAAGCATGACGTAATGGGGGGGTGTTATCTCTTTTGTCAAAAATCAGCTGTTTTTGCTTGAACATTAAATGCCTCCAAATAGTATTTAATTCACTTCCCGAGCCCCTGGAAGCATGAAAATCACTTTAAACATGCTAATTTTAGCTCTAACACTGATGATCCACCTACAAATGTGAACTGACGTTCAAAAATAAAACATTTGAAAACGGACCATTTTCCACATTTCTGAAGCATGACGTAATGGGGGGGTGTTATCTCTTTTGTCGAAAATCAGCCGTTTTTGCTCGAACATTAAATGCCTCCAAATGGTATTTAATTAACTTCCCGGGGTGAAGAAACCCTTTTTGAGAACTCAGAGTGAGTAAATTGGCCATTTTCATGCACTTTTAACCAATCCATAAATCTTGTGTTTAGGGCCCCTGGAAGCATGAAAATCACTTTAAACATGCTAATTTTAGCTCCAACACTGATGATCCACCTACAAATGTGAACTGACATTCAAAAATAAAACATTTTAAAACGGACCATTTTCCACATTTCTGAAGCATGACGTAATGGGGGGGTGTTATCTCTTTTGTCAAAAATCAGCTGTTTTTGATTGAACATTAAATGCCTCCAAATAGTATTTAATTCACTTCCCGAGCCCCTGGAAGCATGAACATCACTATAAACATGCTAATTTTAGCTCTAACACTGATGATCCACCTACAAATGTGAACTGACGTTCCAAAATAAAACATTTGAAAACGGACCATTTTCCACATTTCTGAAGCATGACTTAATGGGGGGGGGGGTGTTATCTCTTTTGTCGAAAATCAGCCGTTTCTGCTCGAACATTAAATGCCTCCAAATGGTATTTAATTAACTTCCCGGGGTGAAGAAACACTTTTTGAGAACTCAGATGGAGTAAATTGGCCATTTTCATGCACTTTTAACCATTCCATAAATCTTGTGTTTAGGGCCCCTGGAAGCATGAAAATCACTTTAAACATGCTAATTTTAGCTCTAACACTGATGATCCACCTACAAATGTGAACTGACGTTAAAAAATAAAACATTTGAAAACGGACCATTTTTCACATTTCTGAAGCATGACGTAATGGGGGGGTGTTATCTCTTTTGTCAAAAATCAGCTGTTTTTGATTGAACATTAAATGCCTCCAAATAGTATTTAATTCACTTCCCGAGCCCCTGGAAGCATGAAAATCACTTTAAACATGCTAATTTTAGCTCTAACACTGATGATCCACCTACAAATGTGAACTGACGTTCAAAAATAAAACATTTGAAAACGGACCATTTTCCACATTTCTGAAGCATGACGTAATGGGGGGGTGTTATCTCTTTTGTCGAAAATCAGCCGTTTTTGCTCGAACATTAAATGCCTCCAAATGGTATTTAATTAACTTCCCGGGGTGAAGAAACCCTTTTTGAGAACTCAGAGTGAGTAAATTGGCCATTTTCATGCACTTTTAACCAATCCATAAATCTTGTGTTTAGGGCCCCTGGAAGCATGAAAATCACTTTAAACATGCTAATTTTAGCTCCAACACTGATGATCCACCTACAAATGTGAACTGACATTCAAAAATAAAACATTTTAAAACGGACCATTTTCCACATTTCTGAAGCATGACGTAATGGGGGGGTGTTATCTCTTTTGTCAAAAATCAGCTGTTTTTGATTGAACATTAAATGCCTCCAAATAGTATTTAATTCACTTCCCGAGCCCCTGGAAGCATGAACATCACTATAAACATGCTAATTTTAGCTCTAACACTGATGATCCACCTACAAATGTGAACTGACGTTCCAAAATAAAACATTTGAAAACGGACCATTTTCCACATTTCTGAAGCATGACTTAATGGGGGGGGGGGTGTTATCTCTTTTGTCGAAAATCAGCCGTTTCTGCTCGAACATTAAATGCCTCCAAATGGTATTTAATTAACTTCCCGGGGTGAAGAAACACTTTTTGAGAACTCAGATGGAGTAAATTGGCCATTTTCATGCACTTTTAACCATTCCATAAATCTTGTGTTTAGGGCCCCTGGAAGCATGAAAATCACTTTAAACATGCTAATTTTAGCTCTAACACTGATGATCCACCTACAAATGTGAACTGACGTTCAAAAATAAAACATTTGAAAACGGACCATTTTCCACATTTCTGAAGCATGACGTAATGGGGGGGTGTTATCTCTTTTGTCAAAAATCTGCTGTTTTTGATTGAACATTAAATGCCTCCAAATAGTATTTAATTCACTTCCCGAGCCCCTGGAAGCATGAAAATCACTTTAAACATGCTAATTTTAGCTCTAACACTGATGATCCACCTACAAATGTGAACTGACGTTCAAAAATAAAACATTTGAAAACGGACCATTTTCCACATTTCTGAAGCATGATGTAATGGGGGGGTGTTATCTCTTTTGTCGAAAATCAGCCGTTTTTGCTCGAACATTAAATGCCTCCAAATGGTATTTAATTAACTTCCCAAGGTGAAGAAACCCTTTTTGAGAACTCAGAGTGAGTAAATTGGCCATTTTCATGCACTTTTAACCATTGCATAAATCTTGTGTTTAGGGCCCCTGGAAGCATGAAAATCACTTTAAACATGCTAATTTTAGCTCTAACACTGATGATCCACCTACAAATGTGAACTGACGTTAAAAAATAAAACATTTGAAAACGGACCATTTTCAACATTTCTGAAGCATGACGTAATGGGGGGGTGTTATCTCTTTTGTCAAAAATCAGCTGTTTTTGATTGAACATTAAATGCCTCCAAATAGTATTTAATTCACTTCCCGAGCCCCTGGAAGCATGAAAATCACTTTAAACATGCTAATTTTAGCTCTAACACTGATGATCCACCTACAAATGTGAACTGATGTTCAAAAATAAAACATTTGAAAACGGACCATTTTCCACATTTCTGAAGCATGACGTAATGGGGGGGTGTTATCTCTTTTGTCGAAAATCAGCTGTTTTTGCTCGAACATTAAATGCCTTCAAATGGTATTTAATTAACTTCCCGGGGTGAAGAAACACTTTTTGAGAACTCAGAGTGAGTAAATTGGCCATTTTCATGCACTTTTAACCATTCCATAAATCTTGTGTTTAGGGCCCCTGGAAGCATGAAAATCACTTTAAACATGCTAATTTTAGCTCTAACACTGATGATCCACCTACAAATGTGAACTGACGTTCAAAAATAAAACATTTGAAAACGGACCATTTTCCACATTTCTGAAGCATGACGTAATGGGGGGGTGTTATCTCTTTTGTCAAAAATCAGATGTTTTTGATTGAACATTAAATGCCTCCAAATAGTATTTAATTCACTTCCCGAGCCCCTGGAAGCATGAAAATCACTTTAAACATGCTAATTTTAGCTCTAACACTGATGATCCACCTACAAATGTGAACTGATGTTCAAAAATAAAACATTTGAAAACAGACCATTTTCCACATTTCTGAAGCATGACGTAATGGGGGGGTGTTATCTCTTTTGTCGAAAATCAGCCGTTTTTGCTCGAACATTAAATGCCTCCAAATGGTATTTAATTAACTTCCCGGGGTGAAGAAACCCTTTTTGAGAACTCAGAGTGAGTAAATTGGCCATTTTCATGCACTTTTAACCATTCCATAAATCTTGTGTTTAGGGCCCCTGGAAGCATGAAAATCACTTTAAACATGCTAATTTTAGCTCTAACACTGATGATCCACCTACAAATGTGAACTGACGTTCAAAAATAAAACATTTGAAAACGGACCATTTTCCACATTTCTGAAGCATGACGTAATGGGGGGGTGTTATCTCTTTTGTCAAAAATCTGCTGTTTTTGATTGAACATTAAATGCCTCCAAATAGTATTTAATTCACTTCCCGAGCCCCTGGAAGCATGAAAATCACTTTAAACATGCTAATTTTAGCTCTAACACTGATGATCCACCTACAAATGTGAACTGACGTTCAAAAATAAAACATTTGAAAACGGACCATTTTCCACATTTCTGAAGCATGATGTAATGGGGGGGTGTTATCTCTTGTGTCGAAAATCAGCCGTTTTTGCTCGAACATTAAATGCCTCCAAATGGTATTTAATTAACTTCCCGGGGTGAAGAAACCCTTTTTGAGAACTCAGAGTGAGTAAATTGGCCATTTTCATGCACTTTTAACCATTCCATAAATCTTGTGTTTAGGGCCCCTGGAAGCATGAAAATCACTTTAAACATGCTAATTTTAGCTCTAACACTGATGATCCACCTACAAATGTGAACTGACGTTAAAAAATAAAACATTTGAAAACGGACCATTTTCAACATTTCTGAAGCATGACGTAATGGGGGGGTGTTATCTCTTTTGTCAAAAATCAGCTGTTTTTGATTGAACATTAAATGCCTCCAAATAGTATTTAATTCACTTCCCGAGCCCCTGGAAGCATGAAAATCACTTTAAACATGCTAATTTTAGCTCTAACACTGATGATCCACCTACAAATGTGAACTGATGTTCAAAAATAAAACATTTGAAAACGGACCATTTTCCACATTTCTGAAGCATGACGTAATGGGGGGGTGTTATCTCTTTTGTCGAAAATCAGCTGTTTTTGCTCGAACATTAAATGCCTTCAAATGGTATTTAATTAACTTCCCGGGGTGAAGAAACACTTTTTGAGAACTCAGAGTGAGTAAATTGGCCATTTTCATGCACTTTTAACCATTCCATAAATCTTGTGTTTAGGGCCCCTGGAAGCATGAAAATCACTTTAAACATGCTAATTTTAGCTCTAACACTGATGATCCACCTACAAATGTGAACTGACGTTCAAAAATAAAACATTTGAAAACGGACCATTTTCCACATTTCTGAAGCATGACGTAATGGGGGGGTGTTATCTCTTTTGTCAAAAATCAGATGTTTTTGATTGAACATTAAATGCCTCCAAATAGTATTTAATTCACTTCCCGAGCCCCTGGAAGCATGAAAATCACTTTAAACATGCTAATTTTAGCTCTAACACTGATGATCCACCTACAAATGTGAACTGATGTTCAAAAATAAAACATTTGAAAACAGACCATTTTCCACATTTCTGAAGCATGACGTAATGGGGGGGTGTTATCTCTTTTGTCGAAAATCAGCCGTTTTTGCTCGAACATTAAATGCCTCCAAATGGTATTTAATTAACTTCCCGGGGTGAAGAAACCCTTTTTGAGAACTCAGAGTGAGTAAATTGGCCATTTTCATGCACTTTTAACCATTCCATAAATCTTGTGTTTAGGGCCCCTGGAAGCATGAAAATCACTTTAAACATGCTAATTTTAGCTCTAACACTGATGATCCACCTACAAATGTGAACTGACGTTCAAAAATAAAACATTTGAAAACGGACCATTTTCCACATTTCTGAAGCATGACGTAATGAGGGGGGTGTTATCTCTTTTGTCGAAAATCAGCCGTTTTTGCTCGAACATTAAATGCCTCCAAATGGTATTTAATTAACTTCCTGGGGTGAAGAAACCCTTTTTGAGAACTCAGAGTGAGTAAATTGGCCATTTTCATGCACTTTTAACCATTCCATAAATCTTGTGTTTAGGGCCCCTGGAAGCATGAAAATCACTTTAAACATGCTAATTTTAGCTCTAACACTGATGATCCACCTACAAATGTGAACTGACGTTCAAAAATAAAACATTTGAAAACTGACCATTTTCCACATTTCTGAAGCATGACGTAATGGGGGGTGTTATCTCTTTTGTCGAAAATCAGCCGTTTTTGCTCGAACATTAAATGCCTCCAAATGGTATTTAATTAACTTCCCGGGGTGAAGAAACCCTTTTTGAGAACTCAGAGTGAGTAAATTGGCCATTTTCATGCACTTTTAACCATTCCATAAATCTTGTGTTTAGGGCCCCTGGAAGCATGAAAATAACTTTAAACATGCTAATTTTAGCTCTAACACTGATGATCCACCTACAAATGTGAACTGACGTTAAAAAATAAAACATTTGAAAACGGACCATTTTCCACATTTCTGAAGCATGACGTAATGGGGGGTGTTATCTCTTTTGTCAAAAATCAGCTGTTTTTGATTGAACATTAAATGCCTCCAAATAGTATTTAATTCACTTCCCGAGCCCCTCGAAGCATGAAAATCACTTTAAACATGCTAATTTTAGCTCTAACACTGATGATCCACCTACAAATGTGAACTGATGTTCAAAAATAAAACATTTGAAAACGGACCATTTTCCACATTTCTGAAGCATGACGTAATGGGGGGGTGTTATCTCTTTTGTCGAAAATCAGCCGTTTTTGCTCGAACATTAAATGCCTCCAAATGGTATTTAATTAACTTCCCGGGGTGAAGAAACCCTTTTTGAGAACTCAGAGTGAGTAAATTGGCCATTTTCATGCACTTTTAACCATTCCATAAATCTTGTGTTTAGGGCCCCTGGAAGCATGAAAATCACTTTAAACATGCTAATTTTAGCTCTAACACTGATGATCCACCTACAAATGTGAACTGACGTTCAAAAATAAAACATTTGAAAACGGACCATTTTCCACATTTCTGAAGCATGACGTAATGGGGGGGGTGTTATCTCTTTTGTCAAAAATCAGCTGTTTTTGCTTGAACATTAAATGCCTCCAAATAGTATTTAATTCACTTCCCGAGCCCCTGGAAGCATGAAAATCACTTTAAACATGCTAATTTTAGCTCTAACACTGATGATCCACCTACAAATGTGAACTGACGTTCAAAAATAAAACATTTGAAAACGGACCATTTTCCACATTTCTGAAGCATGACGTAATGGGGGGTGTTATCTCTTTTGTCGAAAATCAGCCGTTTTTGCTCGAACATTAAATGCCTCCAAATGGTATTTAATTAACTTCCCGGGGTGAAGAAACCCTTTTTGAGAACTCAGAGTGAGTAAATTGGCCATTTTCATGCACTTTTAACCAATCCATAAATCTTGTGTTTAGGGACCCTGGAAGCATGAAAATCACTTTAAACATGCTAATTTTAGCTCCAACGCTGATGATCCACCTACAAATGTGAACTGACATTCAAAAATAAAACATTTTAAAACGGACCATTTTCCACATTTCTGAAGCATGACGTAATGGGGGGGTGTTATCTCTTTTGTCAAAAATCAGCTGTTTTTGATTGAACATTAAATGCCTCCAAATAGTATTTAATTCACTTCCCGAGCCCCTGGAAGCATGAACATCACTATAAACATGCTAATTTTAGCTCTAACACTGATGATCCACCTACAAATGTGAACTGACGTTCCAAAATAAAACATTTGAAAACGGACCATTTTCCACATTTCTGAAGCATGACTTAATGGGGGGGGGGTGTTATCTCTTTTGTCGAAAATCAGCCGTTTCTGCTCGAACATTAAATGCCTCCAAATGGTATTTAATTAACTTCCCGGGGTGAAGAAACACTTTTTGAGAACTCAGATGGAGTAAATTGGCCATTTTCATGCACTTTTAACCATTCCATAAATCTTGTGTTTAGGGCCCCTGGAAGCATGAAAATCACTTTAAACATGCTAATTTTAGCTCTAACACTGATGATCCACCTACAAATGTGAACTGACGTTCAAAAATAAAACATTTGAAAACGGACCATTTTCCACATTTCTGAAGCATGATGTAATGGGGGGGTGTTATCTCTTTTGTCAAAAATCAGCTGTTTTTGATTGAACATTAAATGCCTCCAAATAGTATTTAATTCACTTCCCGAGCCCCTGGAAGCATGAAAATCACTTTAAACATGCTAATTTTAGCTCTAACACTGATGATCCACCTACAAATGTGAACTGACGTTCAAAAATAAAACATTTGAAAACGGACCATTTTCCACATTTCTGAAGCATGATGTAATGGGGGGGTGTTATCTCTTTTGTCGAAAATCAGCCGTTTTTGCTCGAACATTAAATGCCTCCAAATGGTATTTAATTAACTTCCCGGGGTGAAGAAACCCCTTTTGAGAACTCAGAGTGAGTAAATTGGCCATTTTCATGCACTTTTAACCATTCCATAAATCTTGTGTTTAGGGCCCCTGGAAGCATGAAAATCACTTTAAACATGCTAATTTTAGCTCTAACACTGATGATCCACCTACAAATGTGAACTGACGTTAAAAAATAAAACATTTGAAAACGGACCATTTTCCACATTTCTGAAGCATGACGTAATGGGGGGGTGTTATCTCTTTTGTCAAAAATCAGCTGTTTTTGATTGAACATTAAATGCCTCCAAATAGTATTTAATTCACTTCCCGAGCCCCTGGAAGCATGAAAATCACTTTAAACATGCTAATTTTAGCTCTAACACTGATGATCCACCTACAAATGTGAACTGACGTTCAAAAATAAAACATTTGAAAACGGACCATTTTCCACATTTCTGAAGCATGACGTAATGGGGGGGTGTTATCTCTTTTGTCGAAAATCAGCTGTTTTTGCTCGAACATTAAATGCCTTCAAATGGTATTTAATTAACTTCCCGGGGTGAAGAAACACTTTTTGAGAACTCAGAGTGAGTAAATTGGCCATTTTCATGCACTTTTAACCATTCCATAAATCTTGTGTTTAGGGCCCCTGGAAGCATGAAAATCACTTTAAACATGCTAATTTTAGCTCTAACACTGATGATCCACCTACAAATGTGAACTGACGTTCAAAAATAAAACATTTGAAAACGGACCATTTTCCACATTTCTGAAGCATGACGTAATGGGGGGGTGTTATCTCTTTTGTCAAAAATCAGATGTTTTTGATTGAACATTAAATGCCTCCAAATAGTATTTAATTCACTTCCCGAGCCCCTGGAAGCATGAAAATCACTTTAAACATGCTAATTTTAGCTCTAACACTGATGATCCACCTACAAATGTGAACTGATGTTCAAAAATAAAACATTTGAAAACGGACCATTTTCCACATTTCTGAAGCATGACGTAATGGGGGGGTGTTATCTCTTTTGTCGAAAATCAGCTGTTTTTGCTCGAACATTAAATGCCTTCAAATGGTATTTAATTAACTTCCCGGGGTGAAGAAACACTTTTTGAGAACTCAGAGTGAGTAAATTGGCCATTTTCATGCACTTTTAACCATTCCATAAATCTTGTGTTTAGGGCCCCTGGAAGCATGAAAATCACTTTAAACATGCTAATTTTAGCTCTAACACTGATGATCCACCTACAAATGTGAACTGACGTTCAAAAATAAAACATTTGAAAACGGACCATTTTCCACATTTCTGAAGCATGACGTAATGGGGGGGTGTTATCTCTTTTGTCAAAAATCAGATGTTTTTGATTGAACATTAAATGCCTCCAAATAGTATTTAATTCACTTCCCGAGCCCCTGGAAGCATGAAAATCACTTTAAACATGCTAATTTTAGCTCTAACACTGATGATCCACCTACAAATGTGAACTGATGTTCAAAAATAAAACATTTGAAAACGGACCATTTTCCACATTTCTGAAGC
Organism: Lissotriton vulgaris; assembly: GCF_964263255.1. NCBI lineage: Eukaryota > Metazoa > Chordata > Amphibia > Caudata > Salamandridae > Lissotriton > Lissotriton vulgaris. The sequence goes on along the minus strand of NW_028241489.1, from coordinate 607,942 downwards.
ATGACGTAATGGGGGTGTGTTATCTCTTTTGTCGAAAATCAGCCGTTTTTGCTCGAACATTAAATGCCTCCAAATGGTATTTAATTAACTTCCCGGGGTGAAGAAACCCTTTTTGAGAACTCAGAGTGAGTAAATTGGCCATTTTCATGCACTTTTAACCATTCCATAAATCTTGTGTTTAGGGCCCCTGGAAGCATGAAAATCACTTTAAACATGCTAATTTTAGCTCTAACACTGATGATCCACCTACAAATGTGAACTGACGTTCAAAAATAAAACATTTGAAAACGGACCATTTTCCACATTTCTGAAGCATGACGTAATGGGGGGGGTGTTATCTCTTTTGTCGAAAATCAGCCGTTTTTGATCGAACATTAAATGCCTCCAAATGGTATTTAATTAACTTCCCGGGGTGAAGAAACCCTTTTTGAGAACTCAGAGTGAGTAAATTGGCCATTTTCATGCACTTTTAACCATTCCATAAATCTTGTGTTTAGGGCCCCTGGAAGCATGAAAATCACTTTAAACATGCTAATTTTAGCTCTAACACTGATGATCCACCTACAAATGTGAACTGACGTTCAAAAATAAAACATTTGAAAACGGACCATTTTCCACATTTCTGAAGCATGACGTAATGGGGGGTGTTATCTCTTTTGTCGAAAATCAGCCGTTTTTGCTCGAACATTAAATGCCTCCAAATGGTATTTAATTAACTTCCCGGGGTGAAGAAACCCTTTTTGAGAACTCAGAGTGAGTAAATTGGCCATTTTCATGCACTTTTAACCATTCCATAAATCTTGTGTTTAGGGCCCCTGGAAGCATGAAAATCACTTTAAACATGCTAATTTTAGCTCTAACACTGATGATCCACCTACAAATGTGAACTGACGTTAAAAAATAAAACATTTGAAAACGGACCATTTTCCACATTTCTGAAGCATGACGTAATGGGGGGTGTTATCTCTTTTGTCAAAAATCAGCTGTTTTTGATTGAACATTAAATGCCTCCAAATAGTATTTAATTCACTTCCCGAGCCCCTCGAAGCATGAAAATCACTTTAAACATGCTAATTTTAGCTCTAACACTGATGATCCACCTACAAATGTGAACTGATGTTCAAAAATAAAACATTTGAAAACGGACCATTTTCCACATTTCTGAAGCATGACGTAATGGGGGGGTGTTATCCCTTTTGTCGAAAATCAGCCGTTTTTGCTCGAACATTAAATGCCTCCAAATGGTATTTAATTAACTTCCCGGGGTGAAGAAACCCTTTTTGAGAACTCAGAGTGAGTAAATTGGCCATTTTCATGCACTTTTAACCATTCCATAAATCTTGTGTTTAGGGCCCCTGGAAGCATGAAAATCACTTTAAACATGCTAATTTTAGCTCTAACACTGATGATCCACCTACAAATGTGAACTGACGTTCAAAAATAAAACATTTGAAAACGGACCATTTTCCACATTTCTGAAGCATGACGTAATGGGGGGGTGTTATCTCTTTTGTCGAAAATCAGCCGTTTTTGCTCGAACATTAAATGCCTCCAAATGGTATTTAATTAACTTCCTGGGGTGAAGAAACCCTTTTAGAGATCTCAGAGTGAGTAAATTGGCCATTTTCATGCACTTTTAACCATTCCATAAATCTTGTGTTTAGGGCCCCTGGAAGCATGAAAATCACTTTAAACATGCTAATTTTAGCTCTAACACTGATGATCCACCTACAAATGTGAACTGACGTTCAAAAATAAAACATTTGAAAACGGACCATTTTCCACATTTCTGAAGCATGACGTAATGGGGGGGTGTTATCTCTTTTGTCGAAAATCAGCTGTTTTTGATTGAACATTAAATGCCTCCAAATAGTATTTAATTCACTTCCCGAGCCCCTGGAAGCAGGAAAATCACTTTAAACATGCTAATTTTAGCTCTAACACTGATGATCCACCTACAAATGTGAACTGATGTTCAAAAATAAAACATTTGAAAACGGACCATTTTCCACATTTCTGAAGCATGACGTAATGGGGGGTGTTATCTCTTTTGTCGAAAATCAGCCGTTTTTGCTCGAACATTAAATGCCTCCAAATGGTATTTAATTAACTTCCCGGGGTGAAGAAACCCTTTTTGAGAACTCAGAGTGAGTAAATTGGCCATTTTCATGCACTTTTAACCATTCCATAAATCTTGTGTTTAGGGCCCCTGAAAGCATGAAAATCACTTTAAACATGCTAATTTTAGCTCTAACACTGATGATCCACCTACAAATGTGAACTGACGTTCAAAAATAAAACATTTGAAAACGGACCATTTTCCACATTTCTGAAGCACGACGTAATGGGGGGGTGTTATCTCTTTTGTCAAAAATCAGCTGTTTTTGCTTGAACATTAAATGCCTCCAAATAGTATTTAATTCACTTCCCGAGCCCCTGGAAGCATGAAAATCACTTTAAACATGCTAATTTTAGCTCTAACACTGATGATCCACCTACAAATGTGAACTGACGTTCAAAAATAAAACATTTGAAAACGGACCATTTTCCACATTTCTGAAGCATGACGTAATGGGGGGGTGTTATCTCTTTTGTCGAAAATCAGCAGTTTTTGCTCGAACATTAAATGCCTCCAAATGGTATTTAATTAACTTCCCGGGGTGAAGAAACCCTTTTTGAGAACTCAGAGTGAGTAAATTGGCCATTTTCATGCACTTTTAACCATTCCATAAATCTTGTGTTTAGGGCCCCTGGAAGCATGAAAATCACTTTAAACATGCAAATTTTAGCTCTAACACTGATGATCCACCTACAAATGTGAACTGACGTTCAAAAATAAAACATTTGAAAACGGACCATTTTCCACATTTCTGAAGCATGACGTAATGGGGGGGTGTTATCTCTTTTGTCGAAAATCAGCTGTTTTTGATTGAACATTAAATGCCTCCAAATAGTATTTAATTCACTTCCCGAGCCCCTGGAAGCATGAAAATCACTTTAAACATGCTAATTTTAGCTCTAACACTGATGATCCACCTACAAATGTGAACTGATGTTCAAAAATAAAACATTTGAAAACGGACCATTTTCCACATTTCTGAAGCATGACGTAATGGGGGGGTGTTATCTCTTTTGTCGAAAATCAGCCGTTTTTGCTCGAACATTAAATGCCTCCAAATGGTATTTAATTAACTTCCCGGGGTGAAGAAACCCTTTTTGAGAACTCAGAGTGAGTAAATTGGCCATTTTCATGCACTTTTAACCATTCCATAAATCTTGTGTTTAGGGCCCCTGAAAGCATGAAAATCACTTTAAACATGCTAATTTTAGCTCTAACACTGATGATCCACCTACAAATGTGAACTGACGTTCAAAAATAAAACATTTGAAAACGGACCATTTTCCACATTTCTGAAGCATGACGTAATGGGGGGGTGTTATCTCTTTTGTCAAAAATCAGCTGTTTTTGCTTGAACATTAAATGCCTCCAAATAGTATAAAATTCACTTCCCGAGCCCCTGGAAGCATGAAAATCACTTTAAACATGCTAATTTTAGCTCTAACACTGATGATCCACCTACAAATGTGAACTGACGTTCAAAAATAAAACATTTGAAAACGCACCATTTTCCACATTTCTGAAGCATGACGTAATGGGGGGTGTTATCTCTTTTGTCGAAAATCAGCCGTTTTTGCTCGAACATTAAATGCCTCCAAATGGTATTTAATTAACTTCCCGGGGTGAAGAAACCCTTTTTGAGAACTCAGAGTGAGTAAATTGGCCATTTTCATGCACTTTTAACCATTCCATAAATCTTGTGTTTAGGGCCCCTGGAAGCATGATAATCACTTTAAACATGCTAATTTTAGCTCTAACACTGATGATCCACCTACACATGTGAACTGACGTTCAAAAATAAAACATTTGAAAACGGACCATTTTCCACATTTCTGAAGCATGACGTAATGGAGGGGTGTTATCTCTTTTGTCAAAAATCAGCTGTTTTTGATTGAATATTAAATGCCTCCAAATAGTATTTAATTCACTTCCCGAGCCCCTGGAAGCATGAAAATCACTTTAAACATGCTAATTTTAGCTCTAACACTGATGATCCACCTACAAATGTGAACTGACGTTCAAAAATAAAACATTTGAAAACGGACCATTTTCCACATTTCTGAAGCATGACGTAATGGGGGGGTGTTATCTCTTTTGTCGAAAATCAGCCGTTTTTGCTCGAACATTAAATGCCTCCAAATGGTATTTAATTAACTTCCCGGGGTGAAGAAACCCTTTTTGAGAACTCAGAGTGAGTAAATTGGCCATTTTCATGCACTTTTAACCATTCCATAAATCTTGTGTTTAGGGCCCCTGGAAGCATGAAAATCACTTTAAACATGCTAATTTTAGCTCTAACACTGATGATCCACCTACAAATGTGAACTGACGTTCAAAAATAAAACATTTGAAAACGGACCATTTTCCACATTTCTGAAGCATGACGTAATGGGGGGGTGTTATCTCTTTTGTCAAAAATCAGCTGTTTTTGATTGAACATTAAATGCCTCCAAATAGTATTTAATTCACTTCCCGAGCCCCTGGAAGCATGAACATCACTATAAACATGCTAATTTTAGCTCTAACACTGATGATCCACCTACAAATGTGAACTGACGTTCAAAAATAAAACATTTGAAAACGGACCATTTTCCACATTTCTGAAGCATGACGTAATGGGGGGTGTTATCTCTTTTGTCAAAAATCAGCTGTTTTTGATTGAACATTAAATGCCTCCAAATAGTATTTAATTCACTTCCCGAGCCCCTGGAAGCATGAAAATCACTTTAAACATGCTAATTTTAGTTCTAACACTGATGATCCACCTACAAATGTGAACTGATGTTCAAAAATAAAACATTTGAAAACGGACCATTTTCCACATTTCTGAAGCATGACGTAATGGGGGGGTGTTATCTCTTTTGTCGAAAATCAGCCGTTTTTGCTCGAACATTAAATGCCTCCAAATGGTATTTAATTAACTTGCCGGGGTGAAGAAACCCTTTTTGAGAACTCAGAGTGAGTAAATTGGCCATTTTCATGCACTTTTAACCATTCCATAAATCTTGTGTTTAGGGCCCCTGGAAGCATGAAAATCACTTTAAACATGCTAATTTTAGCTCTAACACTGATGATCCACCTACAAATGTGAACTGACGTTAAAAAATAAAACATTTGAAAACGGACCATTTTCCACATTTCTGAAGCATGACGTAATGGGGGGTGTTATCTCTTTTGTCAAAAATCAGCTGTTTTTGATTGAACATTAAATGCCTCCAAATAGTATTTAATTCACTTCCCGAGCCCCTGGAAGCATGAAAATCACTTTAAACATGCTAATTTTAGCTCTAACACTGATGATCCACCTACAAATGTGAACTGATGTTCAAAAATAAAACATTTGAAAACGGACCATTTTCCACATTTCTGAAGCATGACGTAATGGGGGGGTGTTATCCCTTTTGTCGAAAATCAGCCGTTTTTGCTCGAACATTAAATGCCTCCAAATGGTATTTAATTAACTTCCCGGGGTGAAGAAACCCTTTTTGAGAACTCAGAGTGAGTAAATTGGCCATTTTCATGCACTTTTAACCATTCCATAAATCTTGTGTTTAGGGCCCCTGGAAGCATGAAAATCACTTTAAACATGCTAATTTTAGCTCTAACACTGATGATCCACCTACAAATGTGAACTGACGTTCAAAAATAAAACATTTGAAAACGGACCATTTTCCACATTTCTGAAGCATGACGTAATGGGGGGGTGTTATCTCTTTTGTCGAAAATCAGCCGTTTTTGCTCGAACATTAAATGCCTCCAAATGGTATTTAATTAACTTCCTGGGGTGAAGAAACCCTTTTTGAGAACTCAGAGTGAGTAAATTGGCCATTTTCATGCACTTTTAACCATTCCATAAATCTTGTGTTTAGGGCCCCTGGAAGCATGAAAATCACTTTAAACATGCAAATTTTAGCTCTAACACTGATGATCCACCTACAAATGTGAACTGACGTTCAAAAATAAAACATTTGAAAACGGACCATTTTCCACATTTCTGAAGCATGACGTAATGGGGGGGTGTTATCTCTTTTGTCGAAAATCAGCTGTTTTTGATTGAACATTAAATGCCTCCAAATAGTATTTAATTCACTTCCCGAGCCCCTGGAAGCATGAAAATCACTTTAAACATGCTAATTTTAGCTCTAACACTGATGATCCACCTACAAATGTGAACTGATGTTCAAAAATAAAACATTTGAAAACGGACCATTTTCCACATTTCTGAAGCATGACGTAATGGGGGGGTGTTATCTCTTTTGTCGAAAATCAGCCGTTTTTGCTCGAACATTAAATGCCTCCAAATGGTATTTAATTAACTTCCCGGGGTGAAGAAACCCTTTTTGAGAACTCAGAGTGAGTAAATTGGCCATTTTCATGCACTTTTAACCATTCCATAAATCTTGTGTTTAGGGCCCCTGAAAGCATGAAAATCACTTTAAACATGCTAATTTTAGCTCTAACACTGATGATCCACCTACAAATGTGAACTGACGTTCAAAAATAAAACATTTGAAAACGGACCATTTTCCACATTTCTGAAGCATGACGTAATGGGGGGGTGTTATCTCTTTTGTCAAAAATCAGCTGTTTTTGCTTGAACATTAAATGCCTCCAAATAGTATAAAATTCACTTCCCGAGCCCCTGGAAGCATGAAAATCACTTTAAACATGCTAATTTTAGCTCTAACACTGATGATCCACCTACAAATGTGAACTGACGTTCAAAAATAAAACATTTGAAAACGCACCATTTTCCACATTTCTGAAGCATGACGTAATGGGGGGTGTTATCTCTTTTGTCGAAAATCAGCCGTTTTTGCTCGAACATTAAATGCCTCCAAATGGTATTTAATTAACTTCCCGGGGTGAAGAAACCCTTTTTGAGAACTCAGAGTGAGTAAATTGGCCATTTTCATGCACTTTTAACCATTCCATAAATCTTGTGTTTAGGGCCCCTGGAAGCATGATAATCACTTTAAACATGCTAATTTTAGCTCTAACACTGATGATCCACCTACACATGTGAACTGACGTTCAAAAATAAAACATTTGAAAACGGACCATTTTCCACATTTCTGAAGCATGACGTAATGGGGGGGTGTTATCTCTTTTGTCAAAAATCAGCTGTTTTTGCTTGAACATTAAATGCCTCCAAATAGTATTTAATTCACTTCCCGAGCCCCTGGAAGCATGAAAATCACTTTAAACATGCTAATTTTAGCTCTAACACTGATGATCCACCTACAAATGTGAACTGACGTTCAAAAATAAAACATTTGAAAACGGACCATTTTCCACATTTCTGAAGCATGACGTAATGGAGGGGTGTTATCTCTTTTGTCAAAAATCAGCTGTTTTTGATTGAATATTAAATGCCTCCAAATAGTATTTAATTCACTTCCCGAGCCCCTGGAAGCATGAAAATCACTTTAAACATGCTAATTTTAGCTCTAACACTGATGATCCACCTACAAATGTGAACTGACGTTCAAAAATAAAACATTTGAAAACGGACCATTTTCCACATTTCTGAAGCATGACGTAATGGGGGGGTGTTATCTCTTTTGTCGAAAATCAGCCGTTTTTGCTCGAACATTAAATGCCTCCAAATGGTATTTAATTAACTTCCCGGGGTGAAGAAACCCTTTTTGAGAACTCAGAGTGAGTAAATTGGCCATTTTCATGCACTTTTAACCATTCCATAAATCTTGTGTTTAGGGCCCCTGGAAGCATGAAAATCACTTTAAACATGCTAATTTTAGCTCTAACACTGATGATCCACCTACAAATGTGAACTGACGTTCAAAAATAAAACATTTGAAA